>NC_038047.1:35208164-35361310 GCF_002211085.1 Panicum hallii
CTGATGAAATAGCGTTCCTTGATTCGCGGAGCTTGTTTCTACAACATGGTAAAAAACCGTTAGAAACCTGTGAATCTGGTATTTCCCAGTTAGTTCGTGCACATGGTTCTAACATCTAACAAGCTCCCTTATAGGTGGCTGACAACCATAAATCTTTTGGGGATCAGAAAACCGGAATTTACAAGAACTATAACCCACCCCAACTCAAATAAACTCTATTTATCTTTGCAGCATAATATCACATAAAAGCTATGGGATGCATTCCAGATGAAGCATATTGTCTAGGAAGGAGCCACATAATCACAGCATTTTGGCCAACCCAAGTTGAGCATTCTAATTATGTAAGTACGATAATGGCGGTCTAGTCCTTACATTTCTTTTTCCAACTGCTTCTTGATGAATTCCTTCGAATGGGCTGTAACTTTATCAGTCTTGTTGCAGAATATAAGCACAGGAACCCTTTTCTTCACTACAGTTTGCCTTTGTCAGAATGTCATACAGATACCTGTGACAACATGACAATATTGGAACACAATGTTAACATTAAAAAATGATCAAATACAGAAAAAGTTCTGCAATGTTGGGATATGAAGGCTCTTAGTTGCACTATGCTAACTACATTAAGAAATTGATCAAACAGAATAATTTCTGAAAAGTTTGGGATATGAAAGGCTCATAATCACACAGCCAATTTAAATCCAGAACAATGGAAGGTAAAAGTAGATGAAATAGACACCAAAGATACTTGCTAAAAAATAAAAACAGAAGGCAGAAAATTACTCTGCAGCAGCTTGCATGCTAGACAAGAAATCTTGAGCATCAACAATGAAAACAACCCCAGCTGCTTTAGGCAGGACTTCATCAAGCTTGGGTTTGAGCCTTGCATGACCAGGAACATCAATAATATGCACAGGTTTTACTTTGCCTTTCTGCAGAAAAGGGCAACAGGAATGTTTAACAAAAATATTGCGGTCAGGAAATGCATGTTTCTTCATAAGAAACAGAGCAATTATTTTTTATCTCAATAAGTTGGGAAAACAATTAATCTAGAAGTTTCCTTACCCTTTCTTGCTCCGAATGCAGCACAAACGTATCATTGTTTTCTTCCATTGAAGTCACAGTTCCTTGATGTGATGATCCATCCCGAAGCTGACAGGCAGAGACACAGAATTAGCAGAGAAGGTAAAGATAGTATAAGATAACCCAACAACTTGTTACATTGGTATTGAACTATTGCTACGAATGCCAAATGTCTAATAGACAAAAGGTACAAAAAAATCCTAGCTTTTATGGTCAATGGAGTATTTCTAGGATCAGATATGAGCATAGTCAAATCAAACCCTCTATTCCATATTTCAAAACAACATCAAATATGAGATCATGAAAGCACCATAATGAGCAGAACTGATGTCAGCTATTTCACACCCTAAATATATTCAACAAAATAAAATTCAGACAAGATTATTTTGCAAATGAGACACTACAACCTTTTTCACTTGAAAAAACCCTATACCTCGAAAAAAAGGGAAATGGTAGTTACCTGGTAGAAAAGAGTAGTTTTGCCACAGCCACTAAGCCCAGATAGCACTATGGTGTTTGGTTTCGAGGATTTCAGGCAAGATGCTGCGGCAAAAGAAAGGGCGGACAAAGTAATTACTTATCATTTATACCACTCTAACATAACGAATTGTATGTCAAAGCAGAGATCTTAACAAGCAACAGTGCAACACGGCGGAAAAACATTAATATGCACAGCATGACACATGGTGCCTCCTAGATATTAGATCATAAGGTATCTCTGAATTTAACACAAAAAGGAAAAGCAAACCCCCTCCTCATTTCATAACTAAATGTGTCATCATCAGATACTTCATATTCAAGAACTCGTAAATACTAAATCATTTTAGAGATGCAAGCATTTGCAGATCATGCTAACAAATGTTAATAAAACCATGTGCCTAATCTTTTATTATTCAATAATCAATAAAGCACCTCATAACTACATTGTTGGAAACTTGTGGAGCAGACAGGCAGCGACACCTCAGAGTATATATATTCCGATTTCTGAATTAACCAGTCTGAAAATTGTGCGCTCTCTGCTTCCTTCCTAAGCACAACTATAAGTTACAAAACTAATAAATGTTGACAAACCCCACGGATGGACTAACATATACACTATAAATGGTATTGCCCCCCCCCCCCCACCCCCCACCCCCCGATTAAATAGGTAATTGCAGGTTGCTTTCCTAGTTGCTTAATTTCAGAGTATAGCCTTTCTTCACGGTCCATGCTCCCATATGATCCAGGGCATGGACTCAGTCACATGTATTGTACACATATATGTGAAACAGACCACACACTACAGCTAAATATGCTGCCACAACTATAGTTTATTCTACAGCGGCAAATCAACGACAACCAAGAAACTTAACCAATAGCTCCCACGCTTTTAGGACCCCCAAGCAAGTCCCCTATAGCAGAACTGAACACACCTATGTATTTCAATCCTACACCTCCCGAGGATGTTAGCAATAAAACATTCCAAGACTCGGCGCTCAATGCAGGGCAAGAAGCACTCTAGGTTTGGTACAGTACCTACGACAAGCACCAGGATTGTGATGGCGACCACCGCGGCCGCGACATAGATTGCTCCGGGGCTGCTGACGGATCCAGGCCTCGGCCTGCGCCCCCACAACTCGGCCTGGCGAATCCACTCATCCACAGGGGCGGACCCAGTATAGGACATGGGTGTACACCTGCACCCTCAATAATTTTTGCAAAAAAATCGAAGTTAGTAGGTAAAATCCAGGTCAAATCTGAATACAAATAGCACACGTTAGGGGGTTCGGGTTGTTTTTTTTTGAGGGGAACTACAGCGGGCAAGCTGCCAGCCTGAACAATAATATAATAAGGTATGGCAAACCACAAAGTACAACAGCATCTGCTAGCGCAAGCTCGACACGAGAAACAAAAGATTACATCCAATGTTTGCAAGCACAATGACACAAAAAAGAAGAAGAATAGATACAGAAAGGAGGAACACAACTCTCGAATTGGAACAAGGACCAAGAATTTGCACTGGCCGAAGGTAATCCAACATTCTCCATCGAGCATCGCGACCAAGCAACATACTTGCCGGCTTCACCAAAACCAATACGCTACCCACCACCCCTCATAGCTACGCCTCACTGCTGCCGCCTCCATCGTCCAACGAGGGAGGAAACCTCGAAGGAATGAGGGACCGCCACAACGGAAAGGGGACTAATGGTGGAGGGAGACCACTGATCAAAGCTTCACCGGAAACATCGATCTCCCTTCAAGCAAATGCAGCACCTTTCACAGCACATCCGGACCCCCGTCTACCACCATCCGACGCCCAACAAGGGGAGGAACTCTCGAAGGAAGTAAGGTCGGCAACATAGAGCGCGCCTGGCATTTAATTGATGATACCACCAACAAGAAGAGCGACAACGAAGAAGAGTGCCAGAAGCAGGCACAAATCGATCCATGGACGCAACCAACAACCACACAGAACAAGAACCATGGCCAATAGGAGAAGAAGACACCGCAGCTTAGATACTTGCAAGACGGTATACCGAGCGGAGGTCAGACCTCCGCACGCACCGGGCGCGACGCTTTCACTGTCGGACCGCCGTTAAATCAGCAGCTGCAAGGCAGCGAACGGGTGAAGAACACCAAGAAATTCGCCGGATCTGGAGCAGAGGTAGGGCACCTCCCCAAGTGGAGGTGGGGCACCTCCCACGCACCGAGTGTGTACTTTCGCTGTGCAGCAATGGTGAATCTCAAGTAACTTGCTCCAGAGAACCCCGCAAGCTGCCCAGGGCCGACGCAGAACCAGCAAGCTCAATGCCGGAGTCCACAGGACCGCACCCCTCACGCCCCTGGGCGACCACGCTACTCACCCATGGATCGCCAAGGGCTGACGCAAAGCGGTGGTAGGGCCTCGCCGACGAAGTGGAAGCACATCCTGCGAGCCGACAAAGCTGCATCTAGGGGGAAACACCGACGAAGTGGCTCCGGTCGCACCTGACCCGCACCCTCCAGCCGAAGAGCAGCCTCTCCCGGCCCTAGGCAGAGGCTGCAGATGTGTGCAGGCAGACGCGCGCGGGGGAGGGGTTGGAGGAGGTGGGGCGCTCCTCAGGACGACACCGCATGGGAAAGGCCCCAACAGACCGGGAATCGCCAGATCCGGACTTGGCAAGGATGGATCTGGGCGCCGCGGCGTAGGAACGGCGGCCGTCACCGGTTTCCTCCACAACTCCGGCAGGAAAAAAGGGAGAGAGAGGAGCGGGGCGGAGAGTCTGTGGAAGAGGCAAGTGAGGGGAGGGGTGCGCCGCCGCCGCTCTAATCGCAGCCGAGCGGACTTCCACTGGAGGGCTCCGGCGGCGGCGAGCCGGAGGGAAGGAGGGAGCGGGTGCTGGGTGCTGGGGGCGGCGCCGCCCGAGTCGCACCTGGGGCGACGCGGGGGCGAGGGGAAAAACAGCCTTCAGCTCCTCCGGGTTTGGGTGTTCGATTTCGCACAGCAGGAAAGGAAGGGAAGGGAAAGGGCGGACATACCTTGTCGGCCGGCGAAGCGTCCGACGAAGAACTGGCAAGGGCGGCGCCACTCCCCTGTCGTCGCCGCTTGGAAAGAAGGCGGCCGAGCGAGCGAGCGAGAGAGAGAGAGAGAGAGAGAGGACACGGGGAGCCTGGGAGACTTTCCGTGCGCGCGTCGGAAGGCCCACGAGAAGCCCACAAACGCAGCGGGAGGAAGGTGTGCTTTCCTTTTTTTTTCTGCTCCTTACTTTTGCTAAATATCCTGTGACTAGCATGTTTGAAATGTTACATTAATATAGATAACATTCTAAAATACAAGATTAAGCATCTATTCAAACTTGATGAAATATTTTGGATAAATCAGTTCAACATTTTAGATAAATATTGAAGTATTATATAAAATGTTGAACATTTATACTCAAAATGTTGAAATAGTACAGTACGGAGTATAAATATTTATCTTTTCATATATAAAATAAGTAAAATTTAAACATGTTGGATCTTATTTTGTTATATTTACTCTCCAAAATATAGTGGTTAGAAAAAAAGATCAAAAACACATCCACGGTGGGAAAGAAAAAATGTTTAAAGATCACAAAAAATAATCTAAACCACCTATTCCCTAGCCAATCTCATCGAAAAAGGCCTAATTTGGCCCAATACGCGAGAAAATGCCAATCTAGTTAGTTTCTTTCTTTTTATTCCATCTTTTTAGAAGATATTTCTTTTTAATACTTTTAATAGTTTACTATTTCATAAATATGTACCTTTCAAAAATTTAAGTGCTTAATTCAACACTTTATGAAGGATATTTGAACAATTTTAACATATATTTAGCATTTAATGTTGAAAATGTTTTTAAAATTATAATGTCCAAATGTTGACATCATAAATCCTAAATGTTGAAATAATACAATAAAAAGTTGATTAACTGAGAATCTATCAATTACCAATATTTACAAAAGTTAGGTCTATATTCTAAAAACACATCGTTCAAAATTCTACAAAACTAGTTGTTTTAAATTATTGATTAATAAATAAGTAATATGTGTAATATTTTATTTTATTTATTAATTATGAGCATCATCCTGCTCCAATCGGTTTTTGAAACTGGTGCATGAAATGGCAGAACAAAATATATTTGGATTTTCAAACTCCAATCGAAATACCCGCCAAACGCTCATGTTGCCTGTCTCAATCTTCCACGTGTACCCCTCTCATTCTCAATCGTTTCTTCACCTCCTACACAGTTGAAAGTTTTCAGCTTTTTTCGCTCATGTATACTGCGTGATGCTCATGCCTGTATTTTGTGAAGCTCAAATCTTTACCATCATATTCCATATATGAATCTCCAATAGCGGAAGGAATAGAACATATGATCTGTTGGCCAAGATACTTGCAAAAATTATTTAAAAGTGTATCCAAAATAAGTGCGAAATCATGAACAAATATACGACTTTGAGAAATTGTCATAGAGCAATCGAATAACCATGGTAGTGGCAACAGTTTTGTAGTCTTGTAATTAAAGTGCAACCTACAACATATCAGCAATATATAGTCTCCAAAACTCTAAGTACTCTTTGATATTTTCTAGATCATATGTCTTAACGAAGGATATTCCAAATAATAACGCAATTAATATCTTGACATTTGGCAATAAGACTATGACTAAACTAAGTATTCTTATATGTTTGGAGACACCTTGACAAGGATCCAAATCATTTTGAAGTATTAGTTTAAGTAGGAAAGGAAATTTTTCCAAGTGAGAACTCGGGTCTATAATTTGAGAATTAGATTGTACTTGGAGTGAACACTTGAATGAATAGGATGCGATGCTCACTTTGAGAATCATTTTCGGGTGAATGTGGTATAATTGTTCTACCCTTTCTTCCTCTTTAATACAATAATATGTATCTCTTTTATATGTTTGAGAAAAATATAGATCAGTGTAAAAATTCAAGAAAAGTTTAAGGATCCTAGGTGTATTATAATCAATTATTTATGATATCAAGAGTTTTTAAAATTTAGAAAACTTAATGTTAGAATGATATAATTATGATAAATTTAAAAGACAAATATATGTACACCCAATAATATAATGTTGCATCCGCCACTGCTTGAACCCTACAACGCCCAGAAATTAAGGAGAGTAAGCCGCGTCCGCCGCATAGACGACGAAGTTGATCCAAGTCGGGACGAACGAATCTGCACGGTCGGTGACGGGTGCAGGTGAACAGAGGAACGACGGAGAAGAGCAAGAGGGTTACGCTACCGTTGCTCGACTGGAATTTCGGCGGGATGAGCCTATGCATCATCGCCGATGGCGAGAGGTGGTAGTGGTAGAAAAGGGAAGGGAGCTAGGGAGACCGGGCAGCTTAATGAAATTATTGTGCGTGCGGCGTGTCCCACTTGCATTTTGCATGCTTCAAGTTTAGCCCCTACACCTACGGCAGAGCGATATGTATGTTCCAGGGGTATAATGGTCTTTCTCTAAGCAGCCTTCTTCGTCTAGTCAGTATCGGATCATTGTTTTCCGTAAAACCACTGGGTTTATTTTGTCCCGCATCAAAGAAAAATTAGAGGTAAAAGAGAGCTATTTTATAAAATGGTACAATTATAATAGAAACTAGTAGATTATAAATGAAAATGGCATAAAATCATAATCTATACTATCAAGATGCGCTAAGGTTGAGTCAACAACGTAGTAACTTGGACTAAGGTGCTTGTTAAGTATAAGCCTTAGCAGGGTTTTAGGTCCTAACGATGAAATACAAACCAGAAACCAATTTGAATAAAGATTCAAGCAAAAAAAAAGAAATATTATAAGGAATTGAACGTGTCGAGTAATAAGTGTGTTGTGTATTGTCCAAAGTCTGCACATGCCGAATAATCCGATGTGAACAAACTCATGTATATGAAATCTCACACAAAGCCAAGTCAATTGAATTCTAAAGAAGGATTACATGTTGGATTGTCCAACGAGTATCGAGATGTATTTGTTGAAGAAATTTATTTGAAACCTGACATGTGAAGCTTTCCATTTGAAGGAATTCAACGAACGAAGCAAGACATTCAACGAAAGGAGCAACTTGTGAGGGGGCAAGGGAGACCTCAAGATAAGAAGGGGATAAGTAAACCAAGGCTCAAGAAGAACCAAAACCCTAAGGTTTTGAAGGTCAAGATGACAAAAGGAGAGATATGAGATAGATGGAGTTGTAGCATGGTCATGATAGGAGAAGACGGGAGGATGGATGATGGTAAGCATCCAAGTACTTAAATGTGTAAAATTTTTAAATTTATACTTGTTTTGTTTATGTATTGATCAATCACCTAAAAAGGAGAAGATTGTAGTGAACATGACCCTTTAGAGGGTGTACACTTCAGATAAAAAAGGATGTTGTGTACTATTGAAAGTCTATATCAGGGGATACTTTTGACATGAACAAGTTGTGCACGGTTGGGAGCAACGTGAGAATTTCACATAGAGCCAACTTAGTTGATGTCTGGAATAATATTATACATTGAATAGTTTGATAGATATCAAGATGTATATGCTAGGGTGATACAGTTGGATATATGCTTGAAGCGTGAAGATTGTACATGCCGGAGAAGACATAGTTCATCACTGGAACAATACGCTGAACAATAAACAAGAACTTTAATGATCAAGTTCGAAGTTTGAATAAAAGCCTCGAAAGACTCAATTGCTCAAAGTTGTACATGCTGGAGTAATTGATGAAAGAAAGATTATATATAGAAAAATTAGATTTGATTAAATCAAGTTGCACTTATCGGATATTCCGACGGGTACGAAGGAGCTGATATTATGTTATCTGGATATTATGTTTCATAGGGCATTAAAACAGTGGCAATTTTGAGTTGTTGAGGTTATCAACACCACCCCTGCACACCCATTTTGTGAGTAGCTGCTAAAGACCAAGGGAGGGTTACTGTCATACCCGATTTTATAAAGAAAATTGAATGCGAATCACATGTATGCCAGGATCAGTTATTCATACATGTGATGATTACGAGAGTGAATCATAGTAAATGGTATTACATAAATGATAGACTGCATTACAAAATGACCTATGGGTCCAAAAGAAAATATATAGATATGTGGAAGTCTTCAGCGGAATGGGACTCCATCTCCACAAGCAGTCAGTCGGGGGTACACCAGCCTAGAACATAGCATCTGGATCGAAGTCGTCATCTTCAACGAAGTTCCCCTCGTCCTGTGGGTCTGGTGGATAGTAGGGGGAGGAAGGAGGGGTGTGTACAACGAATTGTACTCCGCAAGTGTGAGAAAATTATGACATAAGGCTTAAATAGGAGGGCTTTTTAGGTTTAACACGCCCTTGAGCAACATATCCTAATTTTTATCCTAAGTCCTTAGCACCTATTTACTACATGTGAAGACCATAGGATGCTAGCCTACATAGAATGGTCGTATTCCAAAACTATTTTAATAAAAATGTACTCTTTTTCTTTTTGCCTTACATTCTTGATATTCTATTCTGAAACTTTTTCATGAAACCCTTATATTCCTCGAACTATAAGGTGAAGTCTCATGTTTTGAACATTAGAGCCGTTGTAATGATTTGTGATTTTGTTAATGAGGTGATTTGGATTTTTGTAATGATTGTTGAAGTGTTGTTAGACGTAAGTCTGCAACAACATCATTTGCTTAAAGTTTCAATAAATTAGTTAGTTCGGGTTTCTTTATCTCCCTCTCTTATCAACCTTTACTTTGCAACATCAGATGGCGAACAATAACGGTGGTAATGGTGGATTTGATCTGAACAATGGTGGATACGATTCCATGCAAATGATGAAGCTACAAAATCAAATGTTCCAAAATTTGGCCCAAGTGGTGGCCAATTTGCAGCAGCTCACTGAGGCTAACGGAGCTCCACCACCACCTCGAGATGATGGACAAACAAGATTCATGCTCACTCAGCCACCGATCGTCAAGCATGCAATTGAGCCCATGGTTGCAGATGATTGGCTCCAAAACATTGAGAGCAAGCTGGAGATTGCTTACCGCGAAGGGCGTGAGAAGGTTCTTTATGCTGCTCATCAGCTCTAGGGACAAGCTAAGGATTGGTGGACTGCCTACACCGCGGCTCATGAGAATCCTCAGGCTATTAATTGGTAGGAGTTCCGTCAAAACATTCGTGCTCACTATGTACCAGCAGGAGAAATCAAAGTGAAGCAGAAGGAATTTCTTCCTCCGAAGCAGGGACCTATGACTATGCCTGAATATCTTACAAAGTTCACATAGCTTTCTCATTATGCTCTGGGATGTAGGCGATGATGAGAAGAAGCATGATTGTTTTCGGGAAGGCTTACATCCTGGGAATATGATCTATCCTCCAATGATTATCTGAACTTTCAGAAGTTGGTTGACAAGGCTTTCACAGTTGAGAGAGAAAGACAAATTTTGAATGATGATCGCAAGCGCAATCCTTCCAAGGACAGTCTTCCGGAGGCAACACTCGTCCTCGCTATAACCTACCTACATCTGGGCAAGTGATTCGTCAAGGAGCTCAGTACCACCAGCAGCGCAGCTCCACTCAAAATTATGGTTAATTCAAGCAGTCGGTGCAACTGCAACAGGAGGCAAATTATCAAGCACCTTGTCAGGTCATCCAGCATCAGCCATAGAATCGTCCACCTCAGGGCTCTAGCAACATTGGCCCATGTTACCGGTGCCAGGAAATGGGGCATTTGGCCAATAAGTGCCCAAACAAGCAGCAACCAAGTCAAACACCAGCTCAAAACACGAACAAGAATCGCTTAGAAGGTCAGCAGCAACAACCTTAGAGCTTCTTACAGGAAAGGTTAATCAAGTTGTCACGGAGTTAGCTCAACATGCTCCTGATGTTGTGCTTGGTATGTTCCACGCCAACTCCAACCCTGCTACCGTATTATTTGATTCTAGTGCAGCACATTCTTTCATACCAACTCAGATTGTGGCACGATACAAGATGCCGATAGTTTTAATGAAAAATAAATTATTAGTTACCTCTCGTGGAGGAGAAATGTAGACAAGGCAAGTATGCCCGAAAGTAGGCATACATATAAAGGGTTAGAGTTCCTTTCCAACCTCATTGTTCTAGAGTCAAAAGGGATTGACATTATTCTTGGAATGGACTGGTTGACAAAGTATGATGGGTAATGGAATGTGCTAGGTATGTGTATCAAGTCATACCAGAACCGACGGAAGAAGTCAAGCTCAATCAAGAAATCAGAGTGGTCAAGGAGTTTATGGATGTCTTCGCCGAGGAGTTGCTAGGTATGTGTCAAACCCGGGTCCACGGGACTGTGCACGTAGCGTACTTTTCCTAAGATAAGGGATGGGACATGGCCCATGCCCTACATCTGTTGTAACTACTCGTAGTGTAGTAGGAATACTAATACAGTAGTAAAACTAGTCAGACATAGTGGGAAACTATCCGAAAAGTACTTGGGTAGGACTCCTGGGCTTGTACCCGATTAGGACTTCCATGTAAACCAGTCCCCCCAGACTATTAAGGGCGGACAGGGACCCGCTCCAAATAGGAGATCACCCGATCACCACCTAAGGCAATACAAACCACACAGGATGTAGGGTATTATGCTCTTGGCGGCCCGAACCTGTCTAAACCTTATGTTTCTGCACCTTCGAGTTTCTAATCTCAGCGACACCCTACCTACAAACTCACCACCTCGGGGGTATCCCTTGGTGGGTGTGGCGGTAAAACACCGACAGCTGGCGTGCCAGGTAGGGGAGTTCATCGAGCATCCACCGGAGACCTTGATGGCGTCATTCAACTTCACCAGCGTCATGCTCGACGAGGGCACAACTTTCATCTTCGGCTCCTGGATCTACGCCACCAACGGCTTGGGTGGCTTCAACAGCCACCTAGCCGACTCCAGTAAGCTGGAGGTCTCTGCATCAACTCGAAGCAGCGACCTCGATGATTTCACCGACAACCTCGATGAGTTGGTGCTCCCCGATCTGGCCCTGCAGATCGAAAAGAAGTCCGTTTTCGACGCAACTTCCGCTCGTGATGCACCAGGACTAGTCGGATCGGACTCAAACCAATTTGAGAGGACCACACAATCTAAGTCCCTCTCCGACTTGGAGGACTTAGATCTGCTGCTCAAGCTCACGGACGTGGGAGCCACTGCTTGCCGGGGCCCCCATTTTTGACAACTACTCGGACTCCAACGAAGAGTACTCATCGTTTAGTACTACACCTTCAAGCTAGAGCCGAGGAGGACTCGAAGACGAGGGAGCCACCGCCCGTCGGGGGGCCCCCGCTCTTAAAAACCACTCGCAACCCAATGACTACCCCGAATCATTTTTGGGCAACCTTCTGGGTTCTGTTTCATGTACTAGAAGGGTTTAGAGCCCTTCGAACTACTCGACTATGATTCCCGCCTTATGGCCTTCACGTAGGAACTGCCCCTCTAGGAGGGCAAACCTCTCTCTCCCATCACGGAAGAGGGAGATGGTAGCACAGAGCTACTCGAGTACAGCCATACGGCTAACAACTCGCCAGATCATCAATTCTACATGGCCTCGCTTCGCAATGCGGATGATGACGAGCTAGGCCTCGAGTACGATGATGAACAACTCGCGGATGTCTCTGCCGATGAGCCCACGGCAGATGCCCCTAGGACGAGAACGAGGAGCACCGAAGGATCCGGCGGGTGAAGAATGCCAAGCGTGCCCAGCGCAGGTGGAACGTGGAAAATCGTGCTCGCAATCCAATATACCAAAGGAACCTCAACAACACTTTTGCAGCAGCCGCGGATCGGGAGTATCGTACACCGATTGTCGCCATCGCAGAAGTAGCGATCATAGCCCAACAATTACCACCCAACCCCTAGATTCAAAGACTGCAGTATCTAACTCAGCGTGCGCTCGTGCAACTCGATGGGCAGCATCCAGTGTCTTCCACTCGGAACTTTCCCTCGGGATCTGAGCGACATGGTAATACTGCACTGGTCAGTCGAACCCTCGGAGGAGGCCTCGGGAACCGGAGGAACGACAGTCACCAGCGCAACGAGGGCCACCAGTCCATACGTGGCAACACTGAACAAGAAGTACAACAATCTACTAGCGAACCTCGCAACGAGCGTGGCGCAAGGCCTCAAGGCCAAGCTCCACTCGAGGCCAGCCTTCACGACGCTCCCACGATCAACCTCAGGCAGAAGATCAATGACGGCCACGACGCGTGGCGTATTAACAAAGCAAGGAGAAGGGACCGTCTCGACAGGTACCGCGATGACGATGACAACGACCGCTTCCCTGCCTTCACCTCCAATATTATTGAAAAATCCTATCCCAAGGAGTTTAAACCAGTCAAAATCCCCAAGTACGACGGCAAGCAGGACCCGCGCCAGTGGATACGATGCTACTCCATTGCCATCGAGGTTTCAGGGGGATCCAACTCCACCAAAGCTCTCTACTTCCCGGTAGCTTTGGAATCCGCGCCCCTCACTTGGGTTGAAAGCCTCAAGTCAAACTCCATCAACTCCTGAGAGGACCTCAAGCGGGCCTTCATCGACAACTTCCAGGGATCCATGATCAGAGCGGGCACTCGCCATGATCTGTCCCAGGTCAAGTAAGAGATGAACGAGACCCTGAGGTCCTACACCTGGCATTTCTTCGAGATACGCGCCACCATCGCTAACATCATCGATGAAGATGTCATCCACTGCTTCTAGAACTGGCTCTTCTCGAAGCACACGTACCACGACTTCGGACGCAATCGGTCGGCTACTGGTGTGGAGCTCCATGACATGATGGCACGATGGGCTGACCAGGAGGACGAGGAGAATGACCGCTTCCCCAAGCGTAACAATGACAAGCAGGGCAACGGCAATGGCCACTTTGACAAGGGCGAGTGGAACCACTCGGGGAACCCCCGAAAGCACAAGCCAGACTAAGAAGTCACGGCCGTTGAGTGTAATCCCCGTGGCAAGAAGTCAGGGAACAATGACACAAAATTTGATAAAGTCTTGCACAAACAACACCTGATGCACCGGAAGTCACGACACACGCTCTTCGAGTGCGTCAGCCTCCGCAAGTCACTCAATGCCCCACCCCTTCCTCATGTAGGAAAGTGAAAGGACTAGGAGGAAGATGATGAGGGTGACAAGTCGGGGGCTTAGGATTTCCAAGACCCGAAGAACATCGTCAACACCATCTTCCGCGGAGATGGCAGATTCCCCTCCAAGCGCGCGCAGAAGTTGACCCTGCACAAAATCCTCTCTGTAGAGCTGGCCACGCAAAAGCCTCTGAGATACAACGAGGTCCTAATCTCCTTCTCTAGGGATGATCAATGGACCAGCTTCCCCGAGCTGGGAAAATTCCCGCACGTCCTAGATCCTGTCATGGCAGTGTCACACCCGGTTCAGAAAAGGTAACCGAATGCATCCCATATGCGCGCCAGAATCAAGTTCCGCACATACAGTAGACGTCACAAGCGAATATCCGAACAATGCATTAACGAGTAAGAGTATAATAGTACTTTATTACATGACCGACAGTCTTAACCTTAAGCGAATAAATAAATGTCGATAAATAGCAGCGGACTTCAACTTCACAGGCAGTTGACTGGGAGACACTCGCCTAGAAATCTCCAATATCCTCGGGAAACTCCGGAAAGTTGTCTTGTTCTGAGCAGCATTGGTTTTAATAAAGCAAGCGTGAGTACACTTATGGTTGGTACTCAGCAAGTGGAGTAAATTATATGACATGCAAGGCCAAATCAAGGATAAGCTGACATGGTTTGACTGCGATAAGCATTTTAGTTGGTCAAGTTTTATTTAGCAAGCATTAACTAGGTTTAAGTTTATACCAACCCTTATATATAACTGAGTAAAAAAAAACAACATCAACCATAAAGAACAACAGCTTAAGTCATCTTCATGTTCAATTATCATGTGAGGGTCCAAGCCGCTCATAACCGTGAGCACGGCTGATATATCAGTTTTCACTCTGCAGAGGTTGTACACTTTACCCACAGCTCGTGTTTCCCTTTATGCCCGGGTTTGCAAGGCCCTTAAACACTTCCGAGGTGAGTGGCAGGGATTCACTACGAGGCCTTTACAAAGATTCCCTAACTCATGATAATCCGCTAAGGTTTCAAGTCAAAGCGGTCATAACCCTCCCTATTGAGGAAATACCTTAGCCAAGGTTCACATAGCTATGTGCCTCAAAGGACCGAGCTATACCCCGTCAATGCAACCCCTCTTGCCCTTTCGGTAAGATCATCATAAGCTAAGGTTTCTAATTAATTAGCCAAGACCAGAGCCATATAGTACTGTGGTTGTACTGTTTTCCTGGGTGGTTCTCCATGTTCCAATTCATTCGATAAGCTTGTTTGATTGCCATAACAATATTCCAAAGGACATGAGAGATATAGGAGGTAACATGATTTCCAAACATCCAAAATCTATTAACAAGCAACTAGCGTAGCTATAACATAAATAAAACATCCCAGGTTTAGACAAGGAAGTTAAATAAAATCTAGTCATATCCTTAATTGGGTTCCATCATATTCTAGACACATGCATGCGTAAAAGTAAAGGTGTGATTGTGATATTAATAGGACTGAAAACATGATCAAGGACCACTTGCCTTCGTTAGCAAACTGCTGCTGCTCAGGAAATTCTTCAAAGTCTTGTCCCTGCGGATCCTCGAACTGCGCACCGTCTAACGTCGCACACAAGCACATACAAACAAGCAAATGAAATAAAATAAGAACAGTACACCAATCAGTGAAAACAGAACAAAATAATATGTTAAAAACATTGTACAAGTCGTAAAGATCGCGTGAGCGCAAGAATCGACGAAATCGGAGTTAAAACGAAGAAGTTAGGGCTAAAACGGGGTTCCAGGGGCTTATCTGCGAAGATTTAGATCTAAAAGGACCTAAAACAGATTAACCAGGGGCTAGATCGTAAATAAACCCTAGACAGAGGGGCTAACTTGCAAAACCCTAAGCTAAGGATGGCGGGTTAAATTTTGAAATAACTCAGGGACCTAAACAGAAGAAAAAGGATGAATCTGCAATTATTTTTGAACGGGAGAGGACGGCGGGTTGATTTCGGGGAAACTTAAGGGCTTATTTGCAAAAACGCCCTGGGTTGACCGGTATGGATCTAATTGACCCGCGGAATAGGGCGGAGCTGAGCCGTTGGATCCCGATCCAACGGCCAGGGGGCGAGCGGGCTCGAGCGGCGGAGGGGGGGGTCGCCGGCGGCGACCCGAGCGGCGGAGGCTCGCCGGAGATACGCGATCTCGCGTCTCCGGCGACCATTCGGGACGGGGTTTGGCCGGGGAGATAGAGGGGAACGAGGGGAGTTGGTTTGGGGCACTGGGGAGGGGCGAGGGCGGCCGTGGACGGCGGCCGACGGCGAGGGGCGGCGCGGCCCGACGGGAAGCGACGCGCGGGCTCGGGAGAGCGGGAGGACGAGGGAGAAGCGGCCGGGGGCTATCTCACCACCACGCGGTTCTTCGGGTGCGGAGGATGGCCGGAAAACGGCGGCGGTCCGGCGAGTCGACGGCGGCCCGAGGCGCGGATGGCGAGGCGGCGGCGGCGGCTAGGGTTAGGGCGCGGGGGCAGGTGCGGCTAGGGTTTAGGGCACGGGATGCAGCGGCTTAAGTAGGGGGGCCGAGGAGCGCCTGGGCGTGCGGGCCCGAGGCGGTGGCGGCGCGGAGGACGGACCGAGCTCGGACTCGAGCTCGGGTCCGGCTCGGGCGCGGGGGAGGGGAAGGGCCTGACAGGCGGGCCCCGCGTGTCAGCGCCGGAGAGAGGGAGAGAAGGAGAGGGACGCGGGGGAGGAAGCGGGCTGGGCCGGGGGTTTGACGGCCTGCGCGAGGGGGAGGGAGAAAGGAGAAGAGAGGCCGCGGCTGGGCCGGCCAGGAGGGAAGCGGGCCGCGTTGCAGGGGAGAGGAGGAAGAGGAAAGAGGGACTGCGGGCCGGGCTGCAGAGGAAAAAGAGGAGAGGGAGGAGAGAGGGGTGGCCAGCCGGGCTGGGCTGGGCCCAAGGGGGGAAAAGGAGAGGGAAAAGAGAGAAGATCAAACAAAATCAAAAGGGCTTTTGAATTTGGAAATGGAATTTGAATTCAACTTTAATCCAAATATACTACAACCAAGAAAACAATGCAAAGAGCATGAATGCACATGACATATATATTTTCCTATATTTATTTTTATACCTTAAGAAAATTGCTTATCAAAATTCATGTAACCCTTTAACCTATCATGCCATTCAAATTACTTTTGTACTTTGCAAAATTAGGGTGTTACAAACCTACCCCCCTTAAAAGGAATCTCGTCCTCGAGATTCGGCTGGGCTAGCAAAAAGCTGGGGAAAATCTGCCTGTAACTCATCCTCTCGTTCCCAGGTAGCCTCATCCTCCGAATGGTGACTCCACTGAACTCTGCACATTCGTATCCTCTTACTCCGAGTAATTCTCTCTGCCGTATCCAGTATTTTGATCGGGTGCTCCTCGTAAGTCAAGTCCTCCTGCACATCCAGTTCCTCCAGCGGTAACTGCTCCTCAGGTACCCTCAAGCATTTCTTCAACTGAGAGATATGAAACACATTGTGCACATCTGACAACCGTGCAGGTAACTCTAGTTGATAAGCCACCTCGCCTTTCCGTTCTAGAATCTTGAACGGACCAATGTAACGAGGCGACAATTTCCCTTTGACCTTGAATCTGCGCAAACCTCTGATAGGTGACACCTTCAGATATACGTAGTCACCTTCCTCAAAGGTCAACTCCCGTCGTCGAGTATCTGCATAGCTTTTCTGTCTTGACTGAGCCACCTTCAAGTTCTCACGAACAACCTGTACCTGCCTTTCAGCCTCTTTAATGATCTCAGGTCCGAACAGCTGACTTTCACCTGTCTCACTCCAATACTACGGAGTCCTGCACTTCCTGCCATACAGTGCCTCGAACGGCGCCATCTTTAGACTGGCCTGATAACTGTTATTATAGGAGAACTCTGCGAACGGCAAACTCTTGTCCCAACTGCCTCCATGTTTCAGTGCACAGGCTCGGAGCATATCCTCTAACACCTGATTTGTCCTTTCGGTCTGCCCATCAGTCTGCGGATGATAAGCAGAGCTGAAGTTCAACTTCGTATCCATTGACTCATGCAGCTTTTGCCAGAATCGAGACGTAAACTGAGTACCCCTGTCTGACACTATCTTCTTAGGTACTCCATGCAAGCACACAATTCGCGAGATGTACAATTCTGCCAGTCGTGCACCTGTATATGTAGTCTTCACCGGTATAAAGTGAGCTACCTTGGTCAATCGATCCACTATGACCCATATCGAATCATAACCATCTCGTGTTCGTGGCAACCCCACAATGAAATCCATACCGATTTCTTCCCATTTCCACTCCGGCACCTTCAAAGGCTGTAACAATCCGGCTGGTCTCTGATGTTCTGCCTTGACTCTCTGACACACATCACACAATGCCACGTGAGCTGCAACGTCACGTTTCATGCCATACCACCAATATCTTTCCTTCAGATCCTGATACATCTTAGTACTGCCAGGATGTATGGAATAAGCTGAGTCATGAGCTTCCTGCAGAATTTTCTCTCGGAGGTGGTCCACATCTGGCACACATATCCTCTTTTTGAACCATACTGTCCCATGTTCATCTTCGGTAAAATCTGGTGCCTTGCCTGCTTCTATCATTCCTTTTATCTCCTGTATCTTAGAATCCTCAAGCTGACCCTTCCGTATGTCTTGGTCGAGGGTCGGCTCCACCTCTATAGTGATTCCTTCCGTATGAGCGACGAATCCCAGGTTGAGTCGTTCAAATTCCTTGTACAATTCCCGAGGCATCTGGCTAATCATCGTCGCGTTCACATAGCTCTTGCGACTCAAGGCATCCGCAACCACATTTGCCTTCCCTGGGTGGTAGTGTATCTCCAGATCATAATCCTTGATAAGCTCTAACCATCTGCGCTGCCTTAAATTGAGGTCATTCTGAGTGAAAATGTACTTCAAACTCTTATGATCGGTGTATATCTGGCATCGGTGACCCAGCAAGTAGTGCCTCCAAATCTTCAGAGCATGTACCACTGCTGCCAACTCCAGATCGTGCGTGGGGTAGTTCTGTTCATGCTTTCTCAATTGACGGGATGCACATGCAATCACGTGTCCCTCTTGCATCAATACACAACCGAGACCCTGCTTAGATGCGTCACAGTAGATATCGAAGCTCTTGTAAATATCAGGCATAGCCAACACTAGCGCAGTTGTCAACCTCTTTTTCAGCTCCTCGAAACTATCCTGACATGCCACAGACCATATAAACTTCTTGTCCTTCTCTAACAGTGACGTAAGAGGTTTCACTATCTTAGAGAAGCCTTCAATAAACCTCCTGTAATATCCCGCAAGTCCTAGGAAACTCCGGATTTCCGAAACTGTCGTGGGTGGCTCCCATTTCAACACATCTTTTACTTTCCCTGGATCCACTGCAATACCTCCGCCGGTAATGACATGACCCAGAAATGAGACCTCATTCAGCCAAAATTCACACTTGCTGAGCTTAGCATACAACTGATTATCCCGGAGCTTCTGCAAAACGAGTCTCAAGTGCTCCTCATGTTCCTCCTCATCCTTGGAGTATACCAGAATGTCATCAATGAACACCACCACAAACTTGTCGAGATACTCCATGAACACTTTGTTCATCAGGTGCATAAAGTAAGCTGGAGCATTAGTCAACCCGAACGACATCACCGTATACTCATATAACCCATACCTGGTAGTGAATGCTGTCTTGGCAATATCTGAAGGTCGTATCCTCAGCTGATGATAACCTGACCTCAAGTCAATCTTTGAGAATACCTTGGCTCCCCTCAACTGATCAAACAAGTCTTCTATACGCGGCAATGGATACTTGTTCTTGATAGTCACCTCATTCAAGGCCCTGTAGTCAACACACATCCGCTGTGTACCATCTTTCTTTTCAACGAATATCACAGGTGCTCCCCAAGGTGACGAACTAGGACGAATGTACCCCTTACCTAGCAATTCTTTCAGTTGTTTCTTAAGTTCCTCTAATTCACCAACTGACATCCTATATGGCCTCTTAGCAATAGGTGCAGTACCAGGTAAAAGATCTATAATAAATTCGATATCACGTTCAGGTGGCATACCTGGCAAATCATCCGGGAAGACATCCGGGTACTCGCTGACAACTCTGATATCCTCCATCGAACTTGCCTTCAACTGATTCACGGCACAATCAGCTGCCGACGGAAGTGTTGCAACAAACTCGAATCTTTCACCTCCTGGACTAGTGAGAAGTACTGACCTCTTGGCACACTGAATTACTGCATCAACTTTGCTCAGCCATCCCATTCCGAGTATGACATCGATTCCCTTGGAATCCAACACCACAAAGTTTGCACGGAACTCTCTGCCCACAATTATGAAATTGACCCCAAGACACTGATACATGGCCCTCATATTTCCCCCAGGTGAACTAACTAGCATGTGGTTTGACATAGAATGCACGGGAATGCCATGTTTTGCAACAAACTGAGCGGAAATAAAAGAATGCGATGCTCCGGAATCGAATAAAACTGATGCAGGGGCGGAGTTGACAAGAAACATACCGAACACAACGTCCTGAGCCTCCTGAGCGGTCTCCGCGGCCACATGATTCACTCGCCCGCGGACGTAGTTTTGCTGACCCTTGTTGCTCTGGGGCGTCTGCATGTTGTTTCGGGGCTGTTGCTGCTGCTGCGGTGTCTGCCTCTGTCCACTGTTGTTAAACTGGCCTGGAGCGTGCTGAGTATTTTTCTTGGGGCATGCATTGGCATAGTGTCCCGCTTCACCACATCTGTAGCAGGTATTACCACCGGCGGAAGCGGTGGCATTGCTTCTCATCGGTGTGCCTGTAGGGGTGCCCTGGCGATTCTGCTGAAAGTTGGAGCGCTGCACTGACTGACCGGCATGTTGAGCTTGCTGCTGCTGCTGCCCCTGTTGGTTGAAGCGCGGGTACTGACTCTGCCCGAAGTTGACATTCTGTCCCCCTGAGCGGAAAGGTGTCCCCTGCGGGGCGTTGAAGCGAGGACGTGCATTACTGCTGAACTGCGTCGATGACTCGTACTTCCTTTTCTGCTCACCCATCTCCTTGCGAGCATGCTCCACCATGATGGCTTTATCCACCATTTTCTGGAAACTGTCAAAAGTATGCACCATTAGTTGATATTTGATAGGACCAATCAGACCTTCCCTGAAGTGGTCCTGCTTCTCCTCATCATCTGCGACATCTGCAGGGGCGTAACGAGACAGTTGGATGAACTTGTCCCGATACTCACTCACGGACATTGCCCCTTGCTTCAAAGCAAGGAACTCCTGCTTCTTGAGCTTCATCAGGCCCTTGGGTATGTGCTGCTCCCTGAATTTGCTCCTGAACTCCTGCCAGCCGATAGCGTCGGGGTTGTCATGAGCTGCTGTGTAAGCATCCCACCAATCCGCTGCGGTCCCTTCCAGTCTGCCTGAAGCATAAAGAACCTTCTCCCTGTCGGTACACTGGGCGAGGTTGAGCATCTTCTCCACAGTCTTGATCCAGTCATCAGCCTGAAGTGGATCCGGCGAATGAGAGAACGTGGGAGGCTTGTGACTCATGAACTCCCTATGCCTGTCCCTTGCTGGTGGCGGTGGAGGTGGTGGCGCTTGGTTCATCTGAGCTTGCATGTTGGCGATGGTGTTCGCCATGTTGGTCAGCAGCTCAGTCTGGGCGGCGAGAAACTGCTCCATTCCTGCAGGTGGCGTCTGATTCGGTTGACTTGGTGGCGGGTTAGGGTTGGTGTTGTTGCGCACCCTCCGCCGCGGCGCTGCAGGTTGATCAACTCCTGATCCGGACCTGGTGTTCACCATCTGATTGGGTTAGAGAAAAGAGACTCATGAACTCAATCATGGAAAATGGATAGGAACAAGGGCAAGATGAAGATAGCAACGGAAGAAAAACAACCCCAAAATTTTACTAACTATATATTTGTATTAATAACTTGATATGGTTGTGGTAATCACTCCACATCCTATCGCAATCATTACAAAGATCCAACTCAAACATTGTCACAAAACCAAGCACACTTTCACATTAATCTAATTTAACACACTATTAAAATTGTTCGTACTAACGGTTACAAAAGACTCTTAGAAAACTCCTATCTTAAAAAGAAAATTTACTCCTATCTTAACTCCTAAATCTATCCTTTAACGGTAGGTGGTGCGGTAGCCGGGCTCTCCATAATGAATGCGCTTGCGAGGAGGTGACTCCGGCAAGTACTCCTTTGGTTCAATGCTGTCGCACTCCGGAGGTAACACTGGATCTCCTCTCAGCCGAGCCTCCAGAATTGCCTTCTCCCGGATGGTCTTCATCAGCTTCTTCTTGACCTCCTGGATCTCTGCTCCGGCTGCATCTAGATCCGTGCTGAGAGCGGCGACCAGCTCCTGTGTGGTGTCCAAGAGCAGACTTCCTTCCCCAGGGGGTGGAGCAGGAATCTGCGCACAAGTAGCTCCTCTCTTGCGTTGTGGAAACTGCTGGAACTCAGTGCCCTGGAGCTCTTCCTTGTAAGCGTAGCAAAGAAAGTAGAGTGCCCTCCTGGCAGCTTCACTAGTCCCTGCCTCCAAAGTCCTCCTGGGCACCTCATCAATGTGCTTAGAGTATTCCACCCAGCATCCAGGTCTCTCATCCGGAATGCAAATCAACACAGACACCAACCATTCTTCCTCCTGCTGTGCATTCTTGAACAAGTGAGCCTCAAAATGTGGCTTCCGCGAAAATCCAATCCTCTGCATGGCCCTCCAGAGAAGCGCGGGGAATGGGCCCTCGGCAGATTCCAAGTGAAGTATCTGCTTCCCGTAGTGAGGCTCGGGTGGTGGTGGGGTCGTGGCGACAGCTGGCTCCGGACCATCATCTGGATCGTCATCGTCATCTCCTGGCGCATCGGAGCCCTCAGCATCACCTTTATCCTTGTCTCCATCTGCGGCACCTGAATCACCACCATCCCCTCCTGCAGGACCCTCATTGCTGCCACTTGAGACCTCTGGATGATCGTCTGGCAACTCCATGGGCTCCTCCTCAGTGTCGGTGTCCACCCATCCTCCGTTGGAATGGTCATAGTGATGGTCATCCAGTGGGTCGGACACTTCCTGCGAGTGATAAATGGGATGCGGTGGTCCACGGGTGCTCTTACGGGCAGTCTGCCTGATTCTGACCATCTGCAACAGAAGCGAGAGCAACGCAAGATAGAGAGCATTTAGAGGAAATGCTATGAGTGACCTTAAAGCAAGATGGCATTTTTGCAAACATCAACACACTTGAGAGACAAGCATGTGTTCAAAGAGAAAAAGGTAGGAGAATAACGATATAATCAAGGAAATAAGCAGTTTTCAAAAGCAAGAAGGCAGAAGCTTGGCTACTAAGCAAGATAAGACTTAAAATTCGACCATTACTAGCTAGGCTAACGTCCTACAGTCAACACGGCTCTGATACCACTTCTGTCACACCCGGTTCAGAAAAGGTAACCGAATGCATCCCATATGCGCGCCAGAATCAAGTTCCGCACATACAGTAGACGTCACAAGCGAATATCCGAACAATGCATTAACGAGTAAGAGTATAATAGTACTTTATTACATGACCGACAGTCTTAACCTTAAGCGAATAAATAAATGTCGATAAATAGCAGCGGACTTCAACTTCACAGGCAGTTGACTGGGAGACACTCGCCTAGAAATCTCCAATATCCTCGGGAAACTCCGGAAAGTTGTCTTGTTCTGAGCAGCATTGGTTTTAATAAAGCAAGCGTGAGTACACTTATGGTTGGTACTCAGCAAGTGGAGTAAATTATATGACATGCAAGGCCAAATCAAGGATAAGCTGACATGGTTTGACTGCGATAAGCATTTTAGTTGGTCAAGTTTTATTTAGCAAGCATTAACTAGGTTTAAGTTTATACCAACCCTTATATATAACTGAGTAAAAAAAAACAACATCAACCATAAAGAACAACAGCTTAAGTCATCTTCATGTTCAATTATCATGTGAGGGTCCAAGCCGCTCATAACCGTGAGCACGGCTGATATATCAGTTTTCACTCTGCAGAGGTTGTACACTTTACCCACAGCTCGTGTTTCCCTTTATGCCCGGGTTTGCAAGGCCCTTAAACACTTCCGAGGTGAGTGGCAGGGATTCACTACGAGGCCTTTACAAAGATTCCCTAACTCATGATAATCCGCTAAGGTTTCAAGTCAAAGCGGTCATAACCCTCCCTATTGAGGAAATACCTTAGCCAAGGTTCACATAGCTATGTGCCTCAAAGGACCGAGCTATACCCCGTCAATGCAACCCCTCTTGCCCTTTCGGTAAGATCATCATAAGCTAAGGTTTCTAATTAATTAGCCAAGACCAGAGCCATATAGTACTGTGGTTGTACTGTTTTCCTGGGTGGTTCTCCATGTTCCAATTCATTCGATAAGCTTGTTTGATTGCCATAACAATATTCCAAAGGACATGAGAGATATAGGAGGTAACATGATTTCCAAACATCCAAAATCTATTAACAAGCAACTAGCGTAGCTATAACATAAATAAAACATCCCAGGTTTAGACAAGGAAGTTAAATAAAATCTAATCATATCCTTAATTGGGTTCCATCATATTCTAGACACATGCATGCGTAAAAGTAAAGGTGTGATTGTGATATTAATAGGACTGAAAACATGATCAAGGACCACTTGCCTTCGTTAGCAAACTGCTGCTGCTCAGGAAATTCTTCAAAGTCTTGTCCCTGCGGATCCTCGAACTGCGCACCGTCTAACGTCGCACACAAGCACATACAAACAAGCAAACGAAATAAAATAAGAACAGTACACCAATCAGTGAAAACAGAACAAAATAATATGTTAAAAACATTGTACAAGTCGTAAAGATCGCGTGAGCGCAAGAATCGACGAAATCGGAGTTAAAACGAAGAAGTTAGGGCTAAAACGGGGTTCCAGGGGCTTATCTGCGAAGATTTAGATCTAAAAGGACCTAAAACAGATTAACCAGGGGCTAGATCGTAAATAAACCCTAGACAGAGGGGCTAACTTGCAAAACCCTAAGCTAAGGACGGCGGGTTAAATTTTGAAATAACTCAGGGACCTAAACAGAAGAAAAAGGATGAATCTGCAATTATTTTTGAACGGGAGAGGACGGCGGGTTGATTTCGGGGAAACTTAAGGGCTTATTTGCAAAAACGCCCTGGGTTGACCGGTATGGATCTAATTGACCCGCGGAATAGGGCGGAGCTGAGCCGTTGGATCCCGATCCAACGGCCAGGGGGCGAGCGGGCTCGAGCGGCGGAGGGGGGGTCGCCGGCGGCGACCCGAGCGGCGGAGGCTCGCCGGAGATACGCGATCTCGCGTCTCCGGCGACCATTCGGGACGGGGTTTGGCCGGGGAGATAGAGGGGAACGAGGGGAGTTGGTTTGGGGCACTGGGGAGGGGCGAGGGCGGCCGTGGACGGCGGCCGACGGCGAGGGGCGGCGCGGCCCGACGGGAAGCGACGCGCGGGCTCGGGAGAGCGGGAGGACGAGGGAGAAGCGGCCGGGGGCTATCTCACCACCACGCGGTTCTTCGGGTGCGGAGGATGGCCGGAAAACGGCGGCGGTCCGGCGAGTCGACGGCGGCCCGAGGCGCGGATGGCGAGGCGGCGGCGGCGGCTAGGGTTAGGGCGCGGGGGCAGGTGCGGCTAGGGTTTAGGGCACGGGATGCAGCGGCTTAAGTAGGGGGGCCGAGGAGCGCCTGGGCGTGCGGGCCCGAGGCGGTGGCGGCGCGGAGGACGGACCGAGCTCGGACTCGAGCTCGGGTCCGGCTCGGGCGCGGGGGAGGGGAAGGGCCTGACAGGCGGGCCCCGCCTGTCAGCGCCGGAGAGAGGGAGAGAAGGAGAGGGACGCGGGGGAGGAAGCGGGCTGGGCCGGGGGTTTGACGGCCTGCGCGAGGGGGAGGGAGAAAGGAGAAGAGAGGCTGCGGCTGGGCCGGCCAGGAGGGAAGCGGGCCGCGCTGCAGGGGAGAGGAGGGAGAGGAAAGAGGGACTGCGGGCCGGGCTACAGAGGAAAAAGAGGAGAGGGAGGAGAGAGGGGTGGCCAGCCGGGCTGGGCTGGGCCCAAGGGGGGAAAAGGAGAGGGAAAAGAGAGAAGATCAAACAAAATCAAAAGGGCTTTTGAATTTGGAAATGGAATTTGAATTCAACTTTAATCCAAATATACTACAACCAAGAAAACAATGCAAAGAGCATGAATGCACATGACATATATATTTTCCTATATTTATTTTTATACCTTAAGAAAATTGCTTATCAAAATTCATGTAACCCTTTAACCTATCATGCCATTCAAATTACTTTTGTACTTTGCAAAATTAGGGTGTTACAGGCAGGCTCACAGCTCACGCGAGTACTCATCGATGGTGGGAGTGGCCTCAACCTGCTTTTCATGATTACTCTGAAGAAGATGGGCCTAGACATCTCCAACATGCTCAGCCCTAGCAAAGCTCCGTTCTATGGCATCGTCCTGGGAAATGCGGCTACACCACTCGGCTCAGTGGTCCTGCTAGTTACCTTTGGGACGAAGGACAACTACCGCACCGAGTACATCAAGTTTGAGGTGGCTAACTTTGAGTCATCATACCATGCCATCCTCGGCAGACCGGCATTGGTGAAGTTCATGGCTATGCCCCACTACGTTTACCTGCTACTCAAGATGCTAGGCATGCCAGGCGTACTTATGCTCCGTGGTGACCTGAAGAAGTCGTATGACTGCGACCAGGAGGCGATCAAGTACGCCTTGACATCCTGTGTGCCAGAGCCTCCTGCAGAAGTAGTCGCGGCTGCGCAAAAGCTCACCGATTCAGAGATGGAGATCTCCAACAAGAGGCCTAGCCAGTCGAGGGTTAAACCCAACCCCAACGTCATTGGCATCAAGGCCATCCAACTGCAAGAAGGTGACCCATCCAAGATTGCTTTGATCGGAGGTGGCTTGAATGACAAATAGGAAAGCGCGCTCGTCAGCTTTCTTAGGGCTAACCGAGACACATTCGCGTGGAAACCAGCGAGTATGCCGGGGTGCCCAAGGAGTTGATCGAGCATCGCCTAAAAGTTGACCCTAAGGCCACTTCAAAGAAGCAATGACTATGATGCTTCGCTCCCGACAAGAGGGAGGCCATCAAGAACGAGCTAGCAAAACTACTCGCGGCTGGTTTTATTAAAGAAGTGTAGCACCCCCGAGTGGTTCGTTAACCCTGTACTAGTCTTGAAAAATATTAATATTGAATGGAGTATGTGTGTGGATTATACTGATCTCAATTAACACTGCCCGAGGAATCCCTTCATGGTCCCACGCATCGACCAGGTCATCGACTCTGCGGCTAGCTGCGTCCTGCTCTCCTTCCTCGACTGCTACTTGGGTTACCACCAGATCGCTCTCAAGGAAGAAGATCAGATAAAAACGGTGTTCATCATCCCCTTTGGAGCATATGCATACTCAACAATGTCCTTAGGGTTAAAGAATGCAGGAGCCACCTATTAGCGAGCCATCCAACTGTGCTTTGTGTATCAGCTACATCGCAACATTGAAGATTATGTGGATGACGTGGTCATCAAGACCAGATCCCACGATGAGTTCATCTCTGATCTCGAGGAAACATTCACCAACCTACGCAAGTTTTGATTGAAGCTAAACCCAACCAAGTGCGTCTTCGGCGTGCCATAAGGAAAACTACTCGGTTTCATCGTTAGTCACCGAGGAATTGAAGCAAACCTGGAGAAGATCACCTCCATCACAGCCATGGATGCTCCACGGACGATCAAGGATGTCCAGAAGCTCACAGGCTGCATGGCAGCCTTGAACAAATTCATCTCCCGACTTGGAGAACGGGGCTTACCCTTCTTCAAACTGCTCAAGCGACACGACAAGTTCCAGTGGACCGAGTAGGCAAAGCAGGCGCTGCAAGACCACATGCACCATTTGTAGTCACCCCCCATCCTGACGGCTCCCCAATCTAGCGAGAACCTGCTACTCTACATTTTCGTGACTACTCACATCGTCAGTACGGCGATCGTGGTGGAGCATTAGGAGGAAGGCCACGCTTTCGACGTGCAGGGACCAGTCTACCTCATCAGCGAAGTCCTTTCTAAATCCAAGGTTCATTACCCGACAATTTAGAAACTACTCTACGATATACTCATCACCTCCAGGAAGCTTCACCATTATTTCGGCGCATACAACATCTTGGTGGTCACTGACTTCCCATTGGCGGATATTCTCCATAATCGGGACGCCAACGACCGTATCTCCAAGTGGGCAGTGGAATTGAGGGCCCTCACCCTCGACTTCAAGCCCTGAATGGCAATCAAGTCATAGGCACTAGTTGATTTCATGGCGGAGTGGCGAGAAAACCAAGTGGAAGCCCAGCCAACTAGCTAGAGCATTGGGTCATGTACTTCAATAGGTCACTCAAGCTCGGTGCCGGTAGCGCGGGAGTACTTTTCATCAGTCCGAGAGGAGAACAACTCAAGTACGTGTTCCAATTACTATTTGAGGTCTCTAACAATGAAGCCGAGTACGAGGCGCTATTGCACGGGCTATGCTTGGTAGTCTCTCTAGGCATTAAGCGACTGCTTGTCTACAGTAACTCCTTAGTGGTGGTCCAACAAGTCAACAAAGAGTGGGACGTCACCAAGGACACCATGGACGCATACGTTGCGAAGATACGCAACCTCGAGAACAAGTTCTCAGGATTGGAAATCCACCATGTGATTCGCGACAACAACGTTGGAGCGGATGTGCTCTCCAAAATGGGTTCTGATCGAGCTAACATCCCATCAGGAGTTTTTGTTCACAAGTTGCATCACCCTTCCATCAAGGTACCAGACTCAAGTTCCATCGCTCAGGGTCCAAAGGAACCCGACCAAGAGGTCTTGATGATCGAGGTTGACTGGAGGGCAACCTTCATCGACTACATCCAAGAGCACAAACAACCCCCCGGCGTCAATCCAAAAAGCGCTAAGGCTACTCTTATCCTAAGATGTAGTAAAAGGAATGTTCTAGTCGTTGATAACCTGTACAAGCATGGATCAGCGTCAGGCATACTCATGAAAGTGTGTCCGCACGGAGGAGGGTAGAGAGATACTCCAAGAGATTCATGAAGGCGTGTGCAGGAACCACGCTACTTCGTGCACACTAGTCGCAAGGCTTTTAGATCTAGTTTATATTGGCCGACTGCTTTGGCAAACACCGAAGCACTCGTTCACCAGTGTACAAACTGCCAGTCCTTCAGCAAACAACCCCATGTCCCGGCTCACAACCTCATCACCATACCACCTTCATGGCCGTTTGCATGTTGGGGCCTGGACATAATAGGGCCCCTGACCACTGCGTCGGGGGGTTTTACACACGAGTTGGTGGCCATCGACAAGTTTACCAAGTGGATTGAGTATAAGCCAATCACAACACTCTCTGCAGATCGAGTGGTTACCTTCATCTGCGACATCTTGCATCGTTTTGGCTTCCCTAACACCATTATTACGGACCTAAGATCCAATTTCCACTCGCATCAGTTCTGGGATTTCTGTGAACGCAGTTCCATTGAAGTTAAATACATTTTAGTGGCTCACCCGTGGGCCAATAGCCAGGTTGAGCGCGCCAATGGCTTGAATCTTGATGGATTGAAGAAAAGACCCCATGACGAAAATAGCAAAAAGGGCGGCCAGTGGATCGACGAGATCTCATCAGTAATCTGGAAGCTTCGTATGCAACCAAGCAAAGCCACAGGATAGTCACCTTTCTGGAGATGTTTGAAGAAGGCAAGGCTGACACTGCAAGACATCTCAAGCTCGACTCAGCTGAGGAAATCAGATGCAATGTCTTGTTCCAGTCGGCCGGCTACTTACAAGGAGTCCGTCATTACTATGACCGGAACGTTCAACGATGCTCTTTCAATGTCGGAGATATGGTTCTTCGATGAATCCAGGATGAAATTGGGTTACACAAGCTTAACTCGCGATGGGAAGGGCCTTTCATCATGCACAAGGTTACAGGCCCTGGGTCGTATCGCTTACAGTACCTTGATGGCCAGGAGGTTCCTAATTCCTAGAATATCGGGCATCTACGCTATTTTAATCCTTAATAAACGAAGACATCTTCTATCAGCGCCTGGATATCAATACTTCCAGTATAACTCTGTTTTACTGGTTTACAACTTGTATTACACGCAAGTTTGCTGAAGGGGCCTCGCTCCCGTACTTCCAGTAACAGATTACTAGTTTTCGATTAGTATCTTATGTTACTGAAGGGGCTTCGCACTCATACTTCCAGTATAACTCCGTTTTACTGGTTTACGACTGGTATTATGCGCAAGTTTGCTGAAGGGGCCTCGCTCCCATACTTCCAGTAACAGATTACTAGTTTTCGACTAGTATCTTATGTTCCTGAAGGGGCCTCGTGCTCATACTTCCAGTATAACTCCGTTTTACTGGTTTATTGGTATTACGTGCAAGTTTGCTGAAGGTTCCTCGCTCCCATACTTCCAGTAATAGATAACTAATTTCTAACTAGTATTCTATATTAGTGATGGGACCTTGTTAGACCCGGAGCCACGGGACTGTGTACATAACGTAGTTTAAACAGGTTTAAGAGATAAATCCGTCTTGTCTCTTATTCATCTCATTTATCTCTTATTTATCCCGTTTAAATAGGAGATAAAGCTAACCGATATAGAAGGAATCTACTCGAGATATGTTCTGGTACGATTCCTTGGCTAGTGTTGGTTAGGATTTTTGTAACCCTGACCTCCCGGATATATAAGGGGGGACAGGGACCCTCTCAAAACAAGATCAACAACATCAACACCCAAGGGAATACAAACCACCATACAGGACGTAGGGTATTACGCACCTCGCGGCCCGAACCTGTCTAAATCTTGTGTTCCTTGCACCTTCGAGTTCCTGATCTCGACTTTCCCTCACCTAAAACTTACCACCTTAGGTATACCCCTCGATGGGCAGCCGGTAAAACACCGACAGCTGGCGCACCAGATAGGGGGACGTATCGAAGATCCACCAGCGAACTCGATGGCATCTTTCCAGTTCACCAGGTTAGTAACTTCTCGGGGTACAACTCTTGTTTTTGGCTCGTGGGTCTGCATCGCAGATGGCGAGGGCGATTTCCGTCGTTTCCTCATCGACATGAAGCCGAAAACCCCTGCGGCGTTCTCTCAAAGCGACCTCGACAAGTTCGTCGATGATCTCGACGATTTGTCAATTCATGGGTCCACGATGAGGATCAAGGAGGAGTCTGCTTCCAGCTCGAATTCATCCGGCGGTACAACAACTTTCCTTGGGTTGGACTTGTTCCAATCTGAGGACTCGCATAGCCGATCACGACTCGGCCAACGCGATTTGGCCACTGATCTTCAGGAGGCCAACGCCTCTGAGTCCCTCTCCATATTGGAGGAGGACTTGGATTCTCTACTCCAAAAGCCGGAAGCCATTGTATTTCGGGGGGCTTTGGGTTGTTGTGGTGCCAACAGTCTAATGATCACCTCCACCTCGGAGGGGCATTTCGTGCATTGGAAGGGCATGAGCCTTTCTAATCTACTCGAAGCCGATGATCGACTTGTGGTACACCTCGAGCCTTTGCCTTTCCAGGAGGGCAGGCCGTTGGCCACCGTGTCAGAAGGGTCGACTGAACTAGTCGACTCGAGCTCTGATAAGCTCGTCTCTCGCCAGGTGCTAATGGCGGAAGAAGGCGAGGGCGATTTCCCCATTGCCGAATTTGATGATGTATCTGAAGATGAGGTCACAGCCAACGCCGGCACCGAAAATGACGCCGATCGTGAGGCACGGAGGGCTAGGAACAGAGCCCGCACAATCCGGCGGAGGAGGGTCAACGAGCGCAAGCGATCTATGCAGCACGAGCTTGACCCTGAATTCGCCGCCGTAAGTGAACGGGGCTTCAGGACTCCGGTGGCCAACATCGCTAGGGTTACAGCCATACTCGAGCGCAGTAACGATCCGAATGTGCGTCAAGCACTTCTTTACGTGCAGAGGGCCTGGATCTAGCTGGATCAGCACAACCCGACGTCTACCGTCAGGGAGGAGCGCGTGGGCGAGAGCTGGAGCCAGGCTCACAGCCGAACGGCCGGCGGCCGTCCTTGACTTCAGCCCAGCCACAACAATGACAACGCTCGCGGGAGCCAGGCCCCTGGCGGGAGGCAGCAGCCACCTCCAAGGGGTAACCCGCGACAGGCCAATCATCGGCCTCCTCCAGAAGACCTGCGTCAGCACATCAATGAAGCTCGCGATGCGCGGTCCGTGATCGACTCCAGGCGCAAGGTTCGCGAAGAAGTCGAGACCGAAGGTACTGACTGCAGCGACCGCTTCCCAACTTTCTCCGCACGGTTCAGCAGCTACAAGTATCCTGAGGGCTTCAAGCCGATCGGCATCACCAAGTACGACGGCAAGCAAGCTCCTCATCAATGGCTACGTTGCTACTCCACAGCCATTGAAGTCGCGGGGGGCTCCAACATCACCAAGGTCGTCTACTTCCCGATGGCTTTGGACCCTGCACCGCTCACGTGGCTGGAGAGCCTCAGCAACAACACGATTGACTCTTGGGAGCGGCTCAAGAAGGTCTTCATCGACAATTTTCAGGGGGCGATCGCTCGCGCAGGTACTCGTCACGATATTGCTCAGTGTAAACAGGAACATAACGAGCTCCTACGGTCCTACACACATCGCTTGTTTGACGTCCGTGCTACCATCGCGAACATCTCAGAGGATGACATTATCGACTGCTTCTACAACGGCATCACCGACCTAGGCATCTATAGAGACTTTGGGCGGAACAGGCCGAAAACTGTTGCAAGCATTCGTGATATGATGCACGACTGGTCCGAACAGGAGGTGAAGATGCAGGAGCGGTTCCCGCGGCGCCAAGATAGCAATCTGAGGTGTCCAAACGACAACCGCAACAATAAAAGCCAGCGGGACTATTCGTGTCCACCCCGAAAATGCAGGCCAGATAGTCTCATCGCGGCCATCGAGCGTCCTTCGCGCGGCAAGAAGTCGACGACGCAGGAGGAGTTCGAGAAGCTCCTGCAGAAGAAATGCCCCTGGCATCCAGGTGCCAATCACGCGGCCATCGACTGTTACCACCTCCGGAGGACATTTAGCAACTCTGGTGGTGGAAGGAAGAACAAGAAGCCAGTAGACAAGGAACCCGAGGACGATGACCAGGAGGATCAAGGGCGCAACATGAAGTTCGAGGATGCTTTGAAGACCATCAATGTCATCTTCGGGGGCGAGGGAGACTTTGGCTCCAGGCGGGACCAGAAGCTACTTCTCCGGGAGATCATGTCTATCGAGCCGGCAGTACCACGACCACTCCGTTGGTCGGAGGTCCCCATCTTGTTCTCCCGCGATGATCAGTGGATGAGCTTCTTGGAGCCCGGTAAGTTCCCCCTGGTCTTGGATCCAGTGGTGGCAGAAGTCAAGCTCACCAAGGTGCTCATCGATGGTGGGAGTGGTCTCAACCTCATCTTTACCAGCACTCTAAGGAAGATGGGCCTGGACTTCATGGACATGCTGGTTCCGAGCAAGTCCCCTTTCTACGGCATTGTACCAGGTAACGCGGCACACCCACTTGGTATGGTGGTTCTTCCAGTCACTTTCGACACGAGGGAGAACTACCGCACCGAGTTCATTAAATTCGAAGTGGCTAACTTCGAATCTACTTATCATGCTATACTGGGCCGTCCGGCACTCGCCAAATTCATGGCAGTGCCACATTATGTTTATCTGCTTCTCAAGATGCCAGGACTAAGTGGAGTACTCATTCTTCGAGGCATTTTGAAGAAGTCGTATGATTGCAATCAGGAGGCGATCCAGTATGCTTCGACTACTCGTGTGCCAGATGCTTCAGGGGAAGTACTCGCGGCCGCGCAGCAGCTCTCTCAGTCTAGCTGGAGATCCCTTTGAGAAAGGCCAGCAAGTCGAGCATCCAGTCGACAGATGACATGGCCCTCAAGACGATCCAGCTCCAGGAGGGTGACTCATCTAAGACCGCCATCATCGGCGCGGGCTTAGGTGAGAAATAGGAACTCACGCTTGTCAGTTTCCTTCGGGCTAACCGAGACATATTCGCATGGAGACCAGCGGACATGCCAGGGGTGCCCAGGGAAGTGATCGAGCATAGTTTGAATGTACACCCACAGGATGTTCCCAAAAAGCAACGCCTGCGGAGGTTTGCTCACGACAAGCGTGAGGCAATCAAACGAGAAATAGCTAAACTCCTCGCGGCTGGATTCATTAAAGAAGTAATCCATCCAGAGTGAGTAGCTAATCCCGTTCTTGTAAAGAAAAAGAATAATGAATGGAGAATGTGCGTTGATTACACCGATCTCAACAAGCATTGCCCGAAGGATCACTTCGGGCTACCGCGCATTGATCAAGTCGTCGACTCGACGGCGGTATATGTGCTTCTCTGTTTCCTTGATTGTTATTTAGGTTATCACCAGATTGCACTCAAGGAGGAAGATCAAATCAAGACCGTGTTCATCACCCCATACAGGACATATGCTTACAAAACTATGTCCTTCGGGTTGAAAAACGTGGGAGCTACCTATCAGCACACAATCCAGATGTGCTTTGCTGATCAGCTACATCGGAATGTTGAAGCCTACATGGATGACGTGGTCATCAAGACCAGTAATTCCAACGATTTGATTGCAGACCTGGAAGAAACATTCAGCAGCCTGCACAGATTTCGGTGGAAGCTCAACCCAACCAAATGCATTTTCAGAGTACCGTCAGGGAAATTGCTCGGGTTTGTCGTTAGAAACCGGGGAATTGAGGCCAATCTTGTGAAGATCATGGCCATCACTGATATGGAGGCTCTGGCCACAATCAAAGATGTGCAGAAGCTAACAGGATGCATGGCAGCCCTGAACAGGATCATCTCCCGACTCGGGGAGAGAGGACTACCCTTCTTCAAGCTCCTAAAACGCCAAGATAAGTTCCAATGGATGGAGGAGGCCAAGCGGGCCCTGCAAGATCTGAAACATCACCTTCAGTCTCCGCCAGTCCTTACAGCACCACTGCTGGGGGAAGATCTACTACTCTACATCGCGGCAACAACTCATGTTATCAGCAGTGCTATTGTAGTCGAGCGAGGCGAGGAAGGCCATGCATTTGGAGTGCAGAGGCCTGTATATTTTGTCAGCAAGGTACTCTCCGAATCCAAGGTACGGTACCCGACAGTTCAGAAACTTTTATATGCAATTCTGATCGCCTCAAGAAAGTTACGCTATTATTTCGACGAGTACAAGATCACTGTGATTACGGATTTCCCTTTGGCGGATATTCTTCATAATCAAGATGCCGCTAGGCGTATATCAAAGTGGGCAGTGGAACTGGGGGCTTTGTCAATCGACTTCAAGCCACACACTGCAATCAAGTCTCAAATTCTAGTCGATTTTATGGCTGAGTGGAGAGAGAATCAAATTCCAACTTCAGTCGACAAGCCAGAGCATTGGATCATGTATTTCGATGGATCTCTCAAGCTCGACGGCGGCGGCGCTGGAGTCCTATTTATTTCTCCACGGGGCGAACAGTTGAAGTATGTCCTTCAGATCCTTTGGGAGGCATCCAACAATGAAGCCGAGTATGAAGCCTTGCTTCACAGGCTACGTTTGGCGATATCACTAGGGATCAAACGACTACTTGTATACGGCGATTCTCTTCTTGTCGTTCAGCAAGTCAACAAAGAGTAGGACTGCAACAAGGAGACGATTGACGCCTATGTACAGGAAGTGCGCAAACTGGAGAATAAATTTTCCGGCCTGGAGATTCATCATGTGGTACGGGAGCGTAACGTTGGTGCGGATATATTGTCCAAGCTAGGATCCACCCGTGCACAGGTTCCAGCGGGAGTTTTCGTGCAGGAGCTGAAACAGCCATCCATTAAGTCCTCACCTTAGGTAACCACTGATAATGGCCTTCACCAGCCTGATTGGGAGGTTATGATGCTTGGGGAGGACTGGAGAGAGGCTTACATCGACTTCATCTGGGATCAAAAACTACCAGCAAGGGTGGACGCAAGAAGCGCAGAGGCAGCTCGTGTCATGCACAGAAGCAAGGGCTTCATTCTGGTCGACAGCAAGCTTTACGGCGTGGCGCACGATCAGGGGTGCTCATGAAGTACGTCACGAAAGAAGACGGTTACAACATATTGCGGGAGGTACATGAGGGCGTTTGCGGCAATCACACAGCTTCGAGAACGCTGGTGGGAAAAGCATACAGAGCTGGTTTCTGGTTGCCCACTGCAGTGACCGATGCTGAAGACCTCGTGCGGAGATGCCAAAACTGCCAATTCTTTGGAAAGCAATCTCATGTCCCGGCTCACAGTCTCATCACCATACCACCATCTTGGCCTTTTGCTTGTTGGAGCCTAGATATGATTGGGCCCTTCACAACAGCGCCAGGCGGTTTCACCCATGTATTGGTGGCTATCGACAAGTTTACCAAGTGGATTGAGTACAAGCCGATAGCCAAGCTCACGCCAGATCGGGTTGTTGATTTCATCTCTGATATCTTGCATCGCTTCAGCTTCCCGAATACCATCATCACGGACCTGGGATCAAACTTCACAGCTAACCAGTTCTGCGAGTTCTGTGAAAATGCGTGCATCGAGGTCAAATATGTCTCCGTTGCACACCCAAGGGCCAATGGTCAAGTCGAAAGGGCGAACGGCTTGATAATTGAGGGTCTCAAGAAAAGACTTTATGATGAAAACAGCAATAAAGGCGGAAAGTGGATACACGAGCTGCCACATATCATCTGGAGGCTCCGGACCTAGCTGTCCAAAGCCACATGACAAGCTCCTTTCTTCCTCGTCTACGGCTCTGAAGCTATCTTGCCGGCCGACATCATGTGGAAATCCCCACGGGTTGAAATGTACAATGAAGGCGAGGCGGATGAAGCGAGGCAGTTAGAGCTCGATTCTATCGAATAGGCTCGCTGCACCGCTCTTGTTCAGTCAGCTCGATACCTGCAGGGGATTTGGCGATATCACGATCGCAACATGAGGGAACGGTCATTCAGTATAGGCGATTTGGTCCTACGTCGCATCCAAGACGAGTCTGGCCTACACAAACTCAACTCAAGGTGGGAAGGTCCGTTCGTCGTCAAGCAGGTTACAAGACTGGGGTCGTATTGATTGCAATATCCCGAGGGCCAAGATGTTCTGAACTCTTGGAACATTCAGAACCTGCGCAAGTTCTACCCATGAGAAAATGTTCGGAGATAGCTGATCTCCGGGCGCTCAGGTGGTCTTTTTCTTCCGAATCAATTTGGAGGCTACGTGTCACAAGATTCGGATTGAAAATCTCTCTGTGAACAGACGGAGGCTACGGCCACATGCATGTTTTATATAAATCGACTTCTTGTCATGAGTTTCACGGAGGCTACGGCCACGTTCATGATACATCGACTTCTTGTCGCAAGTTTGACGGAGGCTACAGCCACATCCATGCTTTATTGACTTCTCACCATGACCTTCGATGGTCGTTTGTGATGATGATCGCATTTTGCCCAACAATCTCGATCCGTTTGACTGGTTTATACCTAGTTTGTTGGACGAGCTTGCACGAGGTGCGATTTCGACTACATCCAGAGTCGTTGCACTCGGAGTAGTTTCTTCTTCTGCCACGAGCACGGCAGTCTCGCGGTGATGCCCGCATCCTTTCCCAACAAAATCGATCCGCTCGATTGGTTTATTCCTAACTTGTTGGATGGGCTTGCATGCGGAGCTATGTCGACTACGCCCAGAGTCGTTGCACTCAGGGCAATTTCGACTCCTTGCCGGAAGCACGGCAGCTGCGCGACGATGCTCGCGTTCTTTCCCAACAAATTCGATCCGCTCGATTGGTTTATACCTAACTTGTTGGACGCGCTCACATGAGGAGCGATCTCGACTACACCCAGAGTCGGTGCACTCGGGGTAGGTTCATTTTCCTCGCCATAAGAACGGCAACCTCGCGATGGTGCTCGCGTTCTTTCCTACAAGTTAGACCTGCCCGATTGGGTTATGGCTGACTTGTTGGTCGGGTTCCTACTTGGAGCTACTATGACTACTTCTAGGGTCGGTGCACTCGGGGCAGTGTCTACTACTTCGCCTTTAAGTCTGGATGATAGATCAGCTAAGGCATACACAAGTAGAAATATGAAATAAGAATATATACAAGGCAATGAGTACTTGTTCTTTACACTCTAATCTTGCTGTACACTTTGTACTATCTGTTCTGCTACAGGTTGGGCTTCTTGGAGGTAGTTTTTGAACTGTTCTTCAGTGCACTCCGCAGCCACTCCCTGTGCGAACATTCCCAGCGGAGCTTCTGGCCAAAAAGATTTTACAAATGCAAGGGCATGGCTGACGCATGCGGCTGGGGCGTTCGTGAGGAACTTGATGACTCTTTCCGGCGCCCCACGAAGTCGCTCCAGCAGGGGCTGCTTGTCTGCTTCGCCTTCTTCCACTGGATCCACCATATCAACGAGCGTCTGGGCGGCCGCCCTGAGAATCTCCAGTTCACTAGCGTCTTGACTTGCTGAAGGCAGTCGGCGAACTGTTGCTCAGTGTCGTCGATTACCTTCTGCAGCCTCTCGACGTCATCTGTATGGCGATACAGCATGTTCTTCACGTCAGTAAGCAACTCTTCTTTACACATTAAGATTTTCCTAAGTTCTGTGGTGAAGATTTTTTCAGAATCCAAGGTAAATTGTTAAACGTAAGTACTCGAGGGAAGCAAGGGCTTACCTTGGTGCGATTTCTTCTGCTCTTTGAGCTGCCCCTGGTACGCCTTCTTTTGCTCCTTGAGTGTTGTTTGAGCTCGGAGTTGGCTTTCTCGAGGTTCCGCAGGTCGTTCTTGAGCAGCCAAGTCTCTCGAGTCCTCTCCTGTTTCAGCATGTCGAGCTCCCTCTGCAGATAGCTGTTCTTCGTTTGCTCGTCGGATATGCGTTTGTCCAGGGCAGCAAGCTCTTGGTGACCACTCACAACTATTTTCAGCTTCTCTGATTTCTTCTGAGAGTGAGTGATCACATTCTGCATAATGGAGGAGATTGAGGCAAAGCAACTCGATAATGTATACAAGCAGAAAAGTAAGCAAGTCTTACCATGGCAAAATCATACAATTCCTTATAGGCCTTCTTGAAGGTCTTTATGTTGCTGGCCGTCAGCATTGGATCATCCACCAGATCGGTGGTGATGACATCCTGATACCCGAGCCCGGCCTTCAGCAGTTCACCAGGACTCCCTGAGGTCCTTGCGGCTTCTTCAGGCGGTGGCTGCTGGGCACCTGCAAGTCCAGATGCTTTTAGTACATAATGCCTGGGTCTAGGCAGCTAGCCGTGGTGGTGAGATGCTTACCTGTGCCATCCGCAGGAGCAGCTTCAGGGGCCTCGACTTGTTCCTCGCCACCAGCTCTGGCTTCGCCTTGTTGGAGCTCGGGAGGCGGCAAGTCGGGCAGCGTCACGTCTGCCTTGGGGGCTGGAGTAGTCGTGGCTGGCTCTGTGGGCGTGGACTCTCTTGGGGCTGATGGCTTGGGGGCTGGAGTAGCCGTGGCTGGTTTCGACTTGCGTGGAGCGGCGCTTGCAGACCGAATAAAGCAGACTCAGTTATACCATCGTACAAGTCGAAAGGAGTTGAATGTTCACCATGCGACAAGATGCAAACTTACAGCATCGATTTCTTCATGACAGCCTTCTTCACCCGCATAGCCCGTCGCGGGGTACTCGTTGTCGGCGGCGGGGTCACACCAGCCACTAGAGCGGTGCCTGCCACGGCAATGGTAACCGCTGCAGAGGCCATTGGATCTGTTTCCATTTCTGGGCACCCGGGCCGGGGTGGAGAAGCTGGAGGACTGCAAATGGGAAATATTAGCATGCAACAACATTGGTGTAGGACAACAAGGCCGCATGTTCATACCTGGAGGACTCGACTTGTTGTGCTTTTCGTTTGCGCAACCCGGCGACCCTGCGGGACCGCAGGCAGAGTGTCGGCAAACTCCACGGATGGTCCGGGGGAGTTGCCTCTACTCACCTCCTCCTCGGTTTCCTTCTCCGCCTGGGGGCTTCCGCCCTCTGTGGACTCGCTGCCGGGCAGAGCCTCGGCTACTCGAGCCCTCTTGGCTTCAGCCGCGGTGCTACGGAGGAGGTGGTCCGGCTGAAGGATGTCGGGTTGCTGCGGGTAGCTCCGGTACAACTCTGTGTGCCCCTACAGAAGGTTTTCAGTTAGCAGTGGTAGAACAGACTCTGTTTTCAACAAAAAGTAGTCGAATACTCACCGGTCTTGGAGGACTTCACGCGGAAAATAGTCCTGGGACGTAGGGGACGGCGTTCACGTCCAACAGCACCCGCTTGACTCGGAGGAGCGCGGCTTCGTCTGACAGCTCCTCTGTGCACATGCGAGACGGATCTTCAGCGCCCGTGTACTCGAATCCAAGCTTGTGGCGTTATTGGATGGGCTGGACTCGGCGTTTGAAAAAGGAAAACATGACGGATGCGCCGGTCACTCCCATCAGCTTATGCGCTGCTATAACAGCTCCTCAACTTGATCCATTTCCCCCCCGGAAAGCTCGATGTTCCACTCCAGCCTCACAACAGGTGGACTATTTGACTTTTCTGGGAGTTGGGGGGCATGATTTTCGATATAAAACCAGTGATTTTTCCACCCGGGAATGTTGGAGGAGAATTTGTATGCAAGATACTTATCGTCGGCTTGTTGTCTAAGTTGGATGCCGGCGCCCTCTACAACGGATGGATTCTTGGAGGTGGGTTGTGGTTTGACACGGAAGATGAAGCGGAAAAGATCCCAGTGGGGTTCAATTCCGAGAAAAGCTTCGCAAAAGTGAATAAAGATGGAAATATGGCAAATGGAGTTCGGGTTGAGGTGATGGATCTCAAGCCCGTAATAGTAAAGAAGGCCACGGAAAAAAGAACAAGAGGGGAGGGCCAGACCCCGTTCGGCAAAATGATAAAATGTGACAATTTCGTCAACATTTTCCATGGGGAAAGGTTCGCGGAATGAGGGGCGCCAATTGACAAGATTCTTGTCTTGGAGCAATCCCACGGAAACTAGCCCATTGAGATCGTTGAGGGAGCACTTACTGTGTGTCCGTTCTCCGGTCGGCGGCTGCGCCTCCTTCTTCTTCCCTTCTTTCTCTGATTTCTTGGGCGCCATCTCTGGATCCACTCGCCACGAGTTGCTCGGGGGCTGCGGGGAGAGGGACAGGGAGATCTGGGGAGATTGGGATTTCTCCGGGGGGATGAAGGCGGAGCGCGGCTCTATTTGGGAATTTTGGTGGCTCTTGGCAAATTGCAGATTGGAAGCACAGTTTTTACTTGGAGTTACCGCGGGGTTAAATAACCAGCGGTTGGGAATAGTTTTACTATTTTGGAGTTGAAGCGTCGTTTCAGAGAAAATTTGGAAGTTGAGGGGTCATTTGGTGGATTGCTTAGATAAAATATTTGTTTAATCATTTTTTCAGGGTTAATTGTCCCGAAAAAAGGGGTTTTTCGAATGTCTAATCTAAATTCCATCATTTATACCATCACATCAGTTCTTTACCATATGGACATTTTTACACTGCATGCCACGACTTTTGGATCCTTATTTCCAAACCTGAGAGATTTGGATTCAAGGCTCAGGGCCTGCGGGATACGTGGCATCGACTATTTATTTTTTCAAATTTATTTGAAAAAGTAAGTAAGCAAGATTCAAGATTAATGCGACCCTCAGCCTGATTCTCCGATTCAACCTAAGGCTCGGGGGCTACTCCATATGGAGTGCGATTTTTCAATCGCATACCATATCTAAAATATAATTCGGGGCATGAGCACCTCATAGCTTCAATGCAGCCAAGTGAGTACTCGAAGGACTTCAAGATGGAGCTTCAAAAGAAGCTGAAGACTACTTCGAACTTTCTCGAGAAGCCTGCAGTACTCAGCTACGAAGAGCTCGAGGGCTTGTCAGACTCGGGGCCACGGGAGTGTGTACATAACGTAGTTTAAACAGGTTTAAGAGATTAAGTCCGTCTTGTCTCTTATTCATCTCCTTTATCTCTTATTTATTCCGTTTAAATAGGAGATAAAGCTAACTGATACAGAAGGAATCTACTCGAGATATGTTCTGGTACGATTCCTTGGCTAGTTTTGGTTAGGATTTTTGTAACCCTGACCTCCCGGATATATAAGGGGGGACAGGGACCCTCTCAAAACAAGATCAACAACATCAACACCCAAGGGAGTACAAACCACCATATAGGACGTAGGGTATTACGCACCTCACGGCCCGAACCTGTCTAAATGTTGTGTTCCTTGCACCTTCGAGTTCCTGATCTCGGCTCCCCCTCACCTAAAACTTACCACCTTGGATATACCCCTCGGTGGGCAGCCGGTAAAATACCGACAGACCTCGCTCCCATGGCAAGGGGTTTACTATTTATGACTAGTTCTACACCTGTTCGACTACTTCGACTAATCATCTCGCCTAAAAATTTTGTCGTACTCGACTCCGGCCAGACGGCTTCATGGATTGATTCAAGATCCAGCGGCAACTTGGCCATTGCCTCGGCTCGGGGGCTGGCGCCACCGACTACTAAGTATATACTATGCTACTCATCTAGCTTCCTAGCTTGGGGGCTGGATGCAATAAGGCACTCAGCGTACTTTCAGTGACAGCTCTCATGCTTTAAGGCCGAACGCTGTAAAATTACTCAAAAGATCCCGATTCAAGAGGCTTTTGAAGATTTTTCTTAGGAAGATAACTGTTAACCATTATTTTTGGAATTCTATTCTGAAATAAGGGGTTTTTTCAAATTATTACCCGGAGGTCTTATCTAGTCATTGACTCAGGGAACAAGGTCTGATTTGAGAGGTAGTTTCGGGCATTTTTTGGAGAAGTTATTTGCTTAACCATTTTTCAAGGAATTCATCCTGAAAAAACGGTTTTTGAATTTACTAAACCGATTTGCCTATCTTAACCATCAAATCTTTACTGTCATTATTTGCATGCCATGATTCTTTGGATCCTTTATTCCAAACCGTGGGGATTTTGGTTCAAGGCTTAGAGCTGAGGGTCACGTTTCATTAGCGACTTATTTTTCAAATCTGTTGGAAGATAAGGATAGAAGACTCAAGATTAAATTGACCCTCAGCCTGATTCTACGAGTCAACCTAAGGCTCGGGTGCTACTCCATATGGAGTGCGAGTTTAATCGCACCTCATATAAAAGAAGATGTGACAACTATTCGGGGCATAAGTACCTCACAGCCTCGATGCAACCTAAGAAGTACTCAGAGTACACCTTCAAGATGAAGTTCGGGAGAACTCGAAGGCACCTTCAGAAGTACTCGGACGCCTGCAATACTCAACTACGAAGAGCTCGGGGTCTTGTCAGATCCGGTCCCATGAGACTGTGCACATAGCGTACATTTCTTAGGATAAGGGATAGGATATGGCCCACGCCCTACATTTGTTGTAACTACCTGTAGTGTAGTAGTAAAACTAGTCGTACACAGTAGGAAACTACATGAAAAGTACTCGGGTAGGACTCCTGGGCTTATACCTGACTAGGACTTCCATGTAAACCTATCCCCCCAGACTATATAAGGGCGGACAAGGACCCCCTCGGGGAGAATCATCATCAAAGGCAATACAAATCACACAGGACGTAATGTATTACACTCTCGGCGGCCCGAATCTGTCTAAACCTTGTGTTCCTTGCCCCTTCAAGTTCCTGATCTCGTCGACACCCTACCTACAAACTCACCACCTTAGGGTATCCCTCAGTGGGCGTGGCGGTAAAACACCGACAGTATGACACCATATCGAGAAATCAAATTTGATATTGATTTAGTACCTAGCACATCCCCTATATATAAAAGACCATATAGAATGGATGCGGTTTAGTTAGCTGAGCTTAGGATTAGATCCAAGAGCTATTAGACAAGGGGTATATTCATCCTAGCACTTCACCATGAGGAGCTCCAGTAATCTTTGTGCCAAAGAAAGATGGAACACATAGGATGTTCATAGATTACTGAGCACTCCATGATGTTACTATTAAGAATAAGTATCCTCTTCCCCGCATAGATGACCTATTCGATCAGCTGAAAGGTGCATGTGTATTCTCCAAGATGGATCTACTATTAGGATATCACTAGCTAGAAATTTGAGCCTCTGACATACCCAAAACAACTTTTGTCAGTCGTTATGGATTATGTGAGTTCATTGTGATGTCATTCAGGTTAACCAATGCTCCAGCTTACTTTATGTACCTCATGAATAAGGTTTTCATGGAATATTTTGATAAATTTGTGGTGGTACTTATTGATGATATACTGGTTTTCTCAAAGAATGAAGAGGAGCATGAAGAACATTTGAGGATGGTATTGCAGAAACTAAGGGAATATCAGCTATATGCCAAACTTAGCAAATGTGAGTTTTGGCTGAACGAAGTTTCCTTTTTAGGCCATATCATCTGTAAAGTAGGTGTATCTGTTGATCCAACAAAGATAGAAGATGTGCTGAATTGGGTTAAACCCCAAAATGTGAGCGAGGTTCGAAGCTTCTTGGGATTGGCCGACTACTATCATCGATTTGTTAAGGATTTTTCAAAGATAAGCTAAACCCCTCACCAACTTAATAGAAAAAGGTGTCAAATTTGAATGGTCAGTGTCATGTGAAGCTAGTTTTCAAAAACTCAAGAAAAGATTGACAACTTGACAGGTCCAGGGACCCAGGGTGACGGGTCCAGGGACCCGGGGTCCCTAGTGGGCCCACTTCCCGCTGGCACTCTGGATAGCCTGAGACCGCGCATGGATCAAATGACCGCCCTCCTAGGCCGTGACTTCCTCTAGGCCACCCAGGCACACGGTCCCAACCGGCTGACTGGCTGATCAGCGGGAGCCTCGACCTGCGTCCCCGACCGAGGGACAACCGGGGGATGGGTCCGTACCATGGTCTTGGACTAAGGGGCCGACCGGACTCCGCCGTGTAGCTGCCCCCGACTGACAAGGTCAGGGGCCGGCCAGGCCTTGCGCTCTGATGGTCCTCGGGAGCAGGTGTTGAGGATAAGGGCGGATGATGGAGTCAACTTGGCATACGGGCCAACCACCCCCTCCACAGGGGCTACAGTCCCCCTTGTTGCCACAACAGCAGGACACTATTCCACCTACCCATCCTCATGAAGGGACGGGGCGCAACATCATCATGACATCATGGACACGCCTCCGTCACGACGAAGTGATAAGGCGTGGTGCTAGGGATCGGACGTGACTACCATACCGTACTTATCGGTGAACGCCTGCCCCCCGAGCGACGAAACATGACATACAAGGACGGAAAGTGATGGCCACTCCGCGCGACGGCCACTTCGTGAGACAGGACTTGGATGATGGCCGGCCGAGGACTACGATTGACAGAGCTGACGACCCTGACCAGTGGGGCTAGGAGCACACACTCTCTTTTCCTACCCTTAGTTACCCTGAAAAGGAGATCCCCCTTGGACTATAAAAGGGAGGGTCAGCCGCCTAGGAAAGGGGACAAAAACCAGACCGAAATCCAAGAGATTCATCCTCCACTTAGAATCTTGTAACTCCCCAACTCTCACAAGCACCCCCGGCGTAACTCCAAGCCGATGGTCGTAACGTTGCAGGCGGCACATCGGCACACGCCTGTCAAGTCTAGCAGGCCATCATCGTAGACGCCAACAGCCACGTGCAGTTTGCGCGGGCCAGGCAGAACTTCACCGCCGCAATGATGCTCCTGCACAACCTACCTGAGCTTGTGGACCCTCAACAGCAGGAGCTCCACCGCAACATCCAAACATTGGTGGAGCGTGTTGCCGTACAGCAGGCGGAAAGCTCTGTGTCACGCCACCAGCACGTGGCCTCCTGTCCAGTTGGGGGGGGGCAGGGGTGGGGGGAGGGCTAGGCTCGCAGCAGCCAAACCCCTCAGTCCACCAGCAGTAAGGGTGTCCACCGCAGGTGGGTCGCGACGCCACGGCTGCACCGCGCCTGACCCGGTGCCCACCTCGCAGCAACCCCCGGTGCATGGCTGGCTCGGGCCCAACTACGACGTGCACATCATCATCCACTCACGGGCAACTAGCCCACCGCGACGCCGATGTCGATTGGGACGCCACGGATGCAGCTTATGACCACCAGCCCGAGGTTGAGCATGAGGAGGCGCCCTCTAGGAGTGGCGGCCGATCATGCGATCAGGACGGTGACCGGAGCCCCAGTCCGAGCCCGCGGGCCTTCGGTAGTCGCACCCAGAAAGTGCCATTCCCACCACGCTTCTAACCACGCACTAACATCACCAAGTAGACCGGGGAAACGAACCCCGCTGTGTGGTTGGAAGACTTCCGGCTTGCTTGTTGGGCCGGAGGAGCGAACGATGATTATTTCATCATCCGGTACCTCCTCATCTGTGTCGGGGAGTTCATTCGAGCGTGGCTGGAATTCCTATCGCCCAACAGTATCCATAGCTGGGCGGAGCTCAAACAGGTCTTCGTTGGGAATTTCCAGGGGACGTACGTGCGCCCCGGAAACTCCTAGGACCTCAAGAGCTGCAAACAAGAGCCTGGCGAGTCCCTGGGGGACTACATCCGCCAGTTCTCCAAGCAATGCAATTCTCTCCCTAACGTCATCGATGCAGACATCGTCAATGTGTTCGTCTCTAGGACCACCTGCAAGTCCCTTGTTCACAAGCTCGGCTACCGGAAGCCACACACCACCCGCGAGCTCCTGGACATCACCAAGAACCATGCCTCCAGCGAGGAGGCAGTCGAGGCGGTCTTCACCGACGGTCGGACCACGGGCAAGGCCAAGCGGGAGGACCAGGATGAGGGCTCCTCTTCAAGGCAAGAGAAAAGGAATAAGGACGACCGATGTTGCCTCAACACACCAACGGACAGGTTGAAAGAGCAAATGGCATGGTCCTCCAGGGACTCAAGTCTTTCTTTTTCGACCAGCTCAAAAAGTTCGCTGGGCGCTGGGTCGGGGAACTCCCAGCTATTCTCTAGAGCTTGAGGACAACTCAACATACGGGTTAGGGGCTGTGCTACCCTCCGACTTAGACTATGGCGCCCCAAGGGTCAAAGCCTTTGACCCCGATCGAGCCGTGGAAGCTCAGCAGAACGTGGCACGGCAGATGGCCTTGGTTCGCTCTGCCTGCTACCAGTAAACCCTTCGCAGGTACCACGAGAGGAAGGTCCAGGGAAGAACACTCGAAGTTGGCAATTTGGTGCTGTGGAGGACGCAGTCGACCAAGGATAGGCACAAGGTCACTCCGCCCTGGGAAGGACCGTACACGATTGTGGAGGTGGTCCGACCAGGCACCTACCGACTTAAGGATAGCAACGGCAACATCCTCACCAACACTTGGAATATTGAACAGTTATGTTGTTCCTTCCCCTTAATTCAGTCCCTTCGCATGCTTTCATTCAAATGCTGGCTCCTACAGCACCCCGGCCCGAGCACTCTCAGCCCGGGTCGCTCGGAGGCCCCACGGGGGTACACCACCACGCGCACTATTACTCCCTCTTTCCTTTTTGTAAATCATGCACAAAAAGGAAACTTTTTTTGCCCAAGCAAAAGGGCGACCCATTCTCTCGACGTGACCTAAGTGATGTTTGTTGGGCCACCGGACCTATGGAACCCTCGTCACAACCTATGATGAATTAGTAGCTGACGCCACTCGGGTCAGCCCCCGGCTACACGCTGCCGCCTACGGTTAACAAGCAGGTTCGAAAGGAAAAGTGCGAAGGCAGAAATCACTCCAGGAAACAAAGGGGTACGGGCAGGACCAGCTTCCCGAAAACATAAAACGAAAGCAATTACAAGCGCTAAGATCGTTCACTCGGGGGCCCTTCAAGACCCCCACACAAACTGCTCTAGAAATAAAAGCTAACTATGCGACAAATGCATAATATTGCGGCACCCCGTCCACGTTGGCTGACAACATGGACGGGAGGGGCCGCACTATAGGGTCGACTGCAGGAACCCCCTGGCTAGGGGCCAGCGCAGTCGGGGCGGCGCTCAACTCGGCTTCTATTGCTTGGATGCCGCTGCTGCCCAAGGTCGTTTCCCTCTCCACGCGGCGAGCTGCCTTCACCCACTCCGTGGTGGTTGCCTCCTCAATTGCCATTGCGACTAGCACCAAGCTCTCTCCGAGTTTGATGCGGGCATGAAAAATGGGGCAACGCACCGATCTCCCGGGTAAACCTCAACGTGCCATATCCCTAGTCAATAATCGCATTTAATCGTTTGATTCATGAAAAACATTAAAACTGCCAAAACAAAAATGGCGCAGCCGATGAAAGTGTGCTAATGGATCCTGATTTGGTAACCCGACCGACCGAGGTTCGAGGGCCGGTCCGCAGAGGACTCAAGGCCGCCTCAGGTCAAACGGAACTAGGGGAGAAAATGTAAATGAGCCCCAGCAGCCCTCACCCGTCCTGCCCAGGCAGTTGTCAGACCCGGGGCCACCGGGCTGGGCACATAACGTAGTTTAAAGAGGTCTAGGAGATTAAGCTCGTCTTATCTCTCATTCATCTTGTTTATCTCTTGTTTATCCCGTTTAAATAGGAGATAAAGCTAACCAACACGGAGGGGATCTACTTGAGATATGTTCTACACTACAGGAAATACAAACCACCATACAGGACGTAGGGTGTTACGCTCCGTGCGGCCCGAACCTGTCTAAAAGTCTTGTGTTCCTTGCACCTTCGAGTTCCTGATCTCGGTGTCTCCTCACCCAAAACTTACCACCTTGGGCATATCCCTCGGTGGGCAGCCGGTTAAACACCGACAGCTGGCGCGCCAGGTAGGGGAGCACGTCGAAGATCCACTGGCGGGCTCGATGGCATCGTTCGAATTATCAGGTCGGTCCCCTCTCAGGGTACGACGTTCGTCTTTGGTTCATGGGTTTGCATCGCAGATGGTGTGGGCAATTTCCGGCGGTTCCTCGTTGACATGAAGCCAAAGACTTCCGTTGCGGATCTCCGCAGCGACCTTGACAAGTTCGTCGATGAGCTCGACAACTTGTCGCTTCATGCCTCTGCAGCGCAGGTCAGATGGAGTCCGCTCCAGTTTCGACTTCTTCTGGTGTTGCGACAACTTCCCCTGGTTTGGACTTGTTCCAATCTAGGGATCTGCATAACCGATCTCAACTCGGTTTGTGCGAATCGGCCACTGATCTTCAGGAGGCCAACGCCTCTGGGTCCCTCTCCATGTTAGAGAAGGACCTGGACTTACTGCTGCAGGGCGGAGAGCCTGAAGCCACCGCGTGTCGGGGGGCTTCGGGTTGTTCTGGTATTGGTGATCTGGTGGTCACCTCTTTGCCGAAAAGGCGCGTTGTGCACTGGAGGGACGTGATGCTCTCCAATCTACTTGAGGCAGAGGGTCAACTTGTGGCTCACCTCGAGCCCTTGCCCTTTCAGGAAGACAGGCAGTTGGCCACCGCGGCGGAGGGGTCGACTGAACTAGTCGACGAAAGCTCTCATGAGCTTTCCTCTCGCCAGGTGCTAATGGCCGAAGAAGGCAAGGACGGTGGGGACCTTCCCATCGTCAACTTTGAAGCAATCTCCGAAGATGAGATCACGGCCAACGCCGGTTACGAGAACGACGCCAAACGAGAGGCGCAGAGGGCCAGGAACAGGGCCCGCACAATCCGGTGGAGGAGGGCCAACGAGCGAAGGCGATCTATGCATCACGAGCTCGACCCTGAGTTTGCCGCCGTAAGCGAGCGGGGTTTCAGGACTCCGGTGGCCAACATCGCCAGGGTAACGGCCATTCTCGAGCGCAGCCATGATCCGGAAGTGCGTCGGGCGCTCCTTTTTGCACAGAGGGCCTGGATCCAGTTGGATCAGCACAACCCAGCGTCCACCATCAGGGAGGAGCATGTGGGTGAGAGCCGGAGCTAGGCTCACAGCCGAACGGCTGGCGCCCGTCCTCGACACCAGCTCAGTAACGACAACGCTCGCGGGAGCCAGGCCCCTGGTGGGAGGCGGCAGCCACCGCAAGGGGATCAACCGCGACAGGCCAATCATCGACTTCCTCCAGAGGACTTGCGCCAGCACATCAATGAAGGTCGCGACGCGCGGACCGTGATCTCCTCCAGGCGCAAGGTCCGCCAAGAAGTTGAAACTGAAGGTACAGACTGTAGCGATCGATTCCCTGCTTTTTCTGCTCATTTCAGCAGCTACAAGTACCCAGAGGGCTTCAAACCAATCGGCATTACCAAGTACGACGGCAAGCAAGCCCCTCAGCAGTGGCTCCGTTGCTACTCCACGGCCATTGAGGTTGCAGGGGGTTCGAACATCACCAAAGTTGTCTATTTTCTGATGGCTTTTGTGACACTCAGGTAAGTAGCATGGTCGCACCCTAAAGTTTTGATATGCTTCATATGTGCAATGTTAAGGAAAAAGTGATATTTATGTAATTAAATTTAACTAGAGGTCCTTTTATGCAAAATGGTTGGAAATGGAGGGAAAAGTTTAAAAACATGAGGGTTGTTTTGCAAAAGATGGTAACTTGTGGTTAAATTGCAAAAATATGAGAAATTACCCTTGGGTATATATGTAAAAGTAATTTTATCCATAGGATTTACATAAAATTTGAAAATATTACTAAGTTTATAGTATCTTCAAAACTATTGCTCAACTGTAGATGAACCTTAAAGAGAAGTTGTAGAGTTTGAAAAACTATGCACTTTTGCTTTTTGGACCATCTCCATTTGAGCACTGGTTTAAAAGTTATAAGCTCTTTTTACTAAAGTCCCTGTGTTTCTTTCATTTTGCAAAACAGTCCCTGGCTCCATTCTTTCCCCCTTCTTCCTCCCTGCGCCTCTGCCCTCTGCTCTGCTCCCCTGGCACTTCTGCCGCCGGTGCAGTGCATTGCTTCCGGCCGCCGCCGTCCACCTCCAGCTTCGCCCCCGCCCACGCGTCGTCTCACTGCCTTCCCACCGCTCTAGCCCCCCCTGCTGGCGCCTTGCCTGCGCGCCACGCCGCTTGCGGCACTGCAGCGCCGCCGCCGGCGTCTCTGCCGCCGCCGAACTTCTGTGGTACACCCCCCCCGTAGCGGCTCAAAGCCGAAGTTCAGCTCGCCCTGGCTCCCCTCCTTCACCCCGAGTGCCTATAAAAGGGCCGCCCGGACCTGCTCGCGCGCGACAGTGCCCCGCCGCCCTCCATTAGCGCCACCAAGCTCGGTCCACTGTGGAGCTCTCCCCTCCGCCCTCTCCCTCCCCAAACCGGTAGCACCATCAGCTTCCTCATCCTCCACTGCATCTCCCCAGCCCGGCCTTTCCCTCCCCCGGACGCCGGAGCGCAACCGCCGCCGCTCACCTCCGGCTGCCGGCTCGGTCTCCCGTGGGCAGCCCTCCTCCGGCCACCTCGAGCCCCTCCAAGACCACCGGTGGGTAGCCTGAGGTCCCCTCGTGCTCTCCCTCCCCTTGCCCCTCATCGCCGGCGAGCCCTGTGGCCGGAATTTGGCCGGACCCGAGCTCCTCCCCCACCGGCCATGGCCTTGGACCCAATTGCATCGATTGCATTCTTTCTAGGGGGTTCTTTGTTAAAACTAGGGACTGGTTTGTAAAGGGGTGGCTGTTATTTCATGTGGGTGTATTCTCTGTCTTGCAAAATTCATAGCAATTCACAGAAAAATTCAAAAATGGCAAAATTAGTTTTGTTAGAAACTAGATTTCAAACTCTATAACTTTTGTTAATGAAGTTCAGTTTGAAACAAAATACTTTTACCTCTATTTTAAACCTAAGATGAAGGGGTAGTTTATGCTTAACCTTTATATCTCTTGCTTTGTTGCTTATGAATTTTGGCATGAATGTTCTATAAGCTATATGTAACCTTGTGTTAAAATTTTCAAACTCAAATTTGTTTTAAACTTAACCTCTTTTGATTTGGGCATTTCGAATTTGAAAAATATTAGCTAAACCTGTTGTATAACCCTTTCTAATTGAGATCTATTGTCATTCTCTAATGTGATATTGTTTAATGTTTAGTGTATAATTAAATTTCCAAAACCTTATGATCTTTTATTTATAATTTTTAAATTAAATTTTGGTTCATTTCAAATTCAAATTTAAATATTTTAGTTCCTGTTTGCAACAAACTCCGCAATATCTTTGTGATTCCTTTATAAATAGTGTTTCAAACCTAAACTCTCTTTATTTTATGAACTCTTGTGTGTTAATTTGATGAATTACAACTTTTGTAATATAAGGTCCTAAAGTTAAATCTTACCTTACTTAATTTATTGCATCTCATATAGAATCAACAACGCTCGATGACGGAGACTACGAGTTGGTCTTAGGACAAGACCAAGGCTTTTCAGAAGACCCAGGCGCAAGTCGTCGAGGGACTAACTGAAGCCCCGAACCCAAGTTCGGAAACCTCTGACACTCCTGCCCCCAACCCCACTCAAGAAGGCAAGCCCCGGTGCATATCCCAGTATTTCAATCTATTACAATTCCAATATTATATTATATATCTTGCATTACGTCTAGGAGTTGAAATGAAACCCTAGTTGCATAAGATCATAGGAATCCAATGTATTGTACCTGAGTCCTTATCGCTTAGATGCTCTGCTAAATAGGGCCGGTAAAAGTCGGGTGATTTCCTGTCACTCGCGCGATATAGGAGTTGCTTGTTTACAATTCTGCAACCACTATAAGGATGACGGACAGGGTCATGTGCTGTGTCATGACCTGGAAGTTTACCCTGTCTATTTTGATAAAAGTTTTAAGGTCGAAATGTGTGGTAGTGGTGGCTAAGCGTTTGAAAGTACTAGCCACATGCCGCGAAATATGGTAAACGGTAAGCCTAGTACCCGATTGGCCCGGCAAATGGACGCGTTTCCACCACTCGACTTTTATTTTATGTTTACACGCACCGACGTGTGGGAGTACGTTCTGCATGGCAGACAGGAATACGGGTTTTGTAGTTGCGCTACAGACGTATGTCCTGCACAATTGGTGTGCGTACGGTCCTGCAGTCGCTTGTGGTGGCCCTGATCCATAACCCGGAATATGAGAGAAATGGTTGCTTTGGAATACCCTGTTGGTATTCCAAGCGTGTGTGTTAGGTTTACCTTGCAAGGTTAAATTCGATTCGGATCGTCCGCCTCTCACGAGGATTGAGACTGCTTATCCCTTTTGCCACATCGAGTAAAAAGTATAATCGTTGATGGAATAATCTTGATGGATGATAATCTATATCTTGCTTGTTTAGTATAGGTGCTTACCTAGAATGGCTAATCAAGCTAGAATCTGAAAGCTAAAACTTAAAAGTAGTTTATACTCTTTGTTGCTTTTCAGCTGAAAATAAACCCAGAGCCCCTTATAATGCCTTCATGAGTCTAGTTATGGGTTAATGTATACCCAAATTCGGGTAAGCCTTGCTGAGTATTAGAATACTCAGCCTTGCCAATATCTGTTTCAGGTACGACCTTCGAGAATCCCACGGACAATCTTGTGTGGCCAACGTCCGTTCCTTTTGGCTGGTCCGTGGAGTGGGACCCGTCCCCGGCCGGCAGTGACCCTCCGGAGTGACACCAGGCCCTGGGCTAAGTTTGGTGTCCGCCTTCGCGACGTGTGCAGTCGCGTAAACTTTTCTTCCCGCTGTGAGTTTGGACAAGCTGTTACGCTTGTTAGTTTAAACACCGTTTGTAATGTACTTATGTTTGAACCCGGTTGTAATACTGTATGAATGTCTGTAAATTAAAAGTTGATGAGCTATTCTGTGATGTGAACTCGCCTTCGTGCGAGGTAAACCTGCTTCGATCCTGTTGAACCGTGGTTGTATCGGGCGGAGACCCGACAGACCAAGGGATTATTCCGTTTGAAGTGCGTTGAGCTGACTGCAGTTCTACGGCGATCATTAGCGCACTTGAGCCGGAATAATTCAGTCAGTTCTGCCACAGCTTTGGACCCTGCGCCACTCACATGGCTGGAAAGCCTCGACAGCAACTCCATCGACTCCTGGGAACGCCTCAAGAAAGTCTTCATCGACAACTTCCAGGGAGCGATCGCTCGTGCAGGTACTGGTCACGAACTTGCTCAGTGTAAGCAGGAATGTAATGAGCTTTTGCGGTCCTACACACGTTATTTCTTCGACGTCCGCACCACCATCGCCAACATCTCGGAGGATGACATCATCGATTGTTTCTACAACGGCATCACCGACCCTGGCATCTACAGGGATTTCGGGCGGAACAGGCCGAAGATTGTTGCGGGCCTTCGTGATATGATGCACGACTGGTCCGAACAGGAGGAGAAGATGCGGGAGCGGTTCCCGCGGCGTCAAGATAGCAACCTGCGGCGCCCAAACGACAACCGCAACGACAAAAGCCAGCGGGACTTTTCGGGTCCACTCTGAAAATGAAAGCCAGATGATGTCATCGCGGCTATCGATCGTCCTTCGCGGGGCAAGAAGTCAACAACGCAGGAGGAGTTCGAGAAACTCCTGCAGAAAAAGTGCCCATGGCATCCGGGCGCCAGCCACACCGCCATTGACTGCTACCACCTTCGGAGGACGTTCAGCAACCCTGGTGGTGGAAAGAAGAATAAGAAGCTTGCGGATAAAGAACCCGAGGATGACAACCACGATGACCAGGGGCGCAACCCAAAGTTTTAGGACGCCTCGAAGGTCGTCAACGTCATCTTCAGGGGAGATGAGGATTTCGGTTCCAGGAGGGACCAGAAGCTGCTTCTTCGGGAGATCTTGTCCGTTGAGCCGGCGGTACCACGACAACTCCGCTGGTCGGAGGTCCCCATCTCGTTCTCTCGCGACGATCAGTGGACGAGCTTCTCGGAGCCCGGTAAGTTCCCCTTGGTCCTGGACCCTGTGGTGGCAGAGGTCAAGCTCACCAAGGTCCTCATCGATGGCGGGAGTGGGCTCAATCTCATCTTCGTCAGCACTTTGAAGAAAATGGGCCTGGATTTCAAGGACATGCTGGTTCCAGCAAGTCCCCATTTTACGGCATCGTCCCAGGTAACGCGGTGCACCCGCTTGGTACGGTGGTCCTCCCAGTCACCTTCAGCACGCGGGAGAATTATCGTACTGAGTTTATCAAATTCGAAGTGGCTACTTTTGAATCTTCTTACCATGCAATACTGGGTCGTCCGGCACTTGCCAAGTTCATGGCGGTGCCGCATTATGTCTATCTGCTTCTTAAGATGCCAGAGCTCGGTGGAGTACTCACCCTCCGTGGCGACCTGAAGAAGTCATACGACTGCAATCAGGAGGCGATCCAATATGCTTCGACTACTCGCGTACCAGATGCTTCGGGAGAAGTACTCGCGGCCGCGCAGCAGCTTTCCCAGTCCGGGCTGGAGATTCCCTCCAAGAAGGCCAGCAAGTTGAGCATCCAGTCGACTGATGACGTGGCCCTCAAGACGATCCAGCTCCAGGAGGGAAATTCATCTAAGACCGCTGTCATCGGCGCGGGCTTAGGTGACAAATAGGAACTCCCGCTCGTCAACTTCCTTCGCGCTAACCGAGACATATTCGCGTGGAAACCTGCGGATATGCCAGGGGTGCCCAGGGAGTTGATCGAGCATTCTTTGAATGTAGACCCGAAGGCCATGCCTAAAAAGCAGCGCCTGCGAAGGTTTGCCCACGATAAGCGTGAGGCCATCAAACGGGAGATCGCTAAACTTCTCACGGCTGGATTCATAAAAGAGGTAATCCATCCAGAGTGGGTAGCGAATCCCGTTCTTGTAAGAAAGAAAAATAACGAATGGAGAATGTGTGTCGACTACACTGATCTCAACAAGCACTGCCCAAAGGATCATTTTGGGCTGCCGCGCATTGACCAAGTTGTCGATTCGAGGGCTGGTTGCGTCCTTCTTTGTTTTCTTGATTGTTACTCAGGGTATCATCAGATCGCGCTCAAGGAGGAGGACCAAATCAAGACAGCGTTTATCACCCCGTACGGGACATACGCTTACAAAACCATATCCTTCGGGTTGAAAAACGCAGGAGCAACGTACCAGCGTGCGATTTAGATGTGTTTCGCGGATCAGCTGCACCGGAATGTTGAGGCCTATGTGGATGACGTGGTCATCAAGACCAGGGATTCCGATAACTTGATCACAGATTTGGAAGAAACATTTAGCAGTATGCGCAGATATCGATGGAAACTCAATCCCACCAAGTGCGTTTTTGGGGTACCTTCAGGGAAATTGCTCGGGTTCATCGTCAGCAACCGGGGCATCGAAGCCAACCCTGTAAAGATCACGGCCATCACTGATATGGAGGCTTCGGCCACAATCAAGGATGTGCAGAAGTTGATAGGTTGTATGGCGGCCCTGAACAGGTTCATCTCCCGACTCGGGGAGAGAGGACTACCTTTCTTCAAGCTCCTAAAACACCAAGACAAGTTCCAATGGACGGAGGAGGCCGAGCGGGCTCTACAAGACTTGAAAACTCACCTTCAGTCACCTCCGATCCTTACAGCACCGCTACCGGAAGATGATCTACTACTCTACATTGCGGCGACAACCCATGTTGTCAGCAGTGCTGTTGTAGTCGAGCGAGGCGAAGAAGGCCATGCGTTCGGCGTGCAGAGGCCTGTCTACTTTGTCAGCGAGGTCCTCTCCGAATCCAAGGTACAGTATCCAGCTGTTCAAAAGCTCTTATATGCGATCTTAATCACATCAAGAAAGCTACGCCATTACTTCGACGAGTACAAGATCACTGTGATTACGGACTTCCCGCTGGCGGATATCCTTCATAATCAAGATGCTACGGGGCGCATATCCAAGTGGGCAGTGGAACTGGGGGCTTTGTCAATCGACTTCAAGCCACGCACTGCAATCAAGTCACAGGCTCTAGTCGACTTCATGGCTGAATGGAGGGAGAATCAAGTCTCAACCCCAGTGGACAAGCCGACACACTGGACCATGTATTTTGATGGGTCCCTCAAGCTCGACGGCGGTGGCGCTGGTGTCCTGCTTATTTCTTCATGAGGTGAACAGTTGAAATATGTCCTTCAGATCCTGTGGAAGGTATCCAATAATGAAGCCGAGTATGAAGCCTTGCTTCACGGGTTTCGTTTGGCGATATCACTAGGGATCAAGCGACTACTTGTGTATGGCGACTCTCTTCTCTTTGTTCAGCAGGTCAACAAGGAATGGGACGGCAACAAGGAGACAATGGACGCCTATGTACAGGAAGTGCTCAAGCTGAAAAGCAAATTTTCTGGCTTGGAGGTTCACCATGTGTTACGGGAGCACAATGTTGGTGCGGATATCCTGTCCAAATTGGGGTCAACACGCGCTCAGGTCCCGCCGGGAGTTTTTGTCCAGGAGCTCAAGCAGCCATCCATCAAGCCTTCTCCGCAGGTAACCATCGACTCGGGTTCCCAACAACCCGATCGAGAGGTTATGGTGCTGGGAGAGGACTGGCGAGAAGTTTTTATTGACTTCATTCGAGACCAACGGCTACCAGCAGGAATTGATGCTAAGAGCGCAGAAGCGGCACGCGTCTTGCGAAGAAGCAAGGGCTTCGTCCTGGTCAACGGCAAGCTCTATCGGCGTGGCGCTCGGTTAGGAGTTCTCATGAAGTGCGTCACAAAGGCCGATGGTTACGACATACTGCGGGAGATCCACGAAGGCGTCTGCAGCAACCATGCGGCTTGAAGAACGCTGGTGGGGAAAGCATACAGGGCTGGTTTCTGGTGGCCCACCGCAGTGACCGACGCGGAGGATCTCGTGCGCAGGTGCCAAAATTGTCAATTCTTCGGCAAACAGACGCATGTTCCACCCCACAGCCTCATCACTATACCGCCATCTTGGCCCTTTGCTTGTTGGAGTCTCGACGGCGCCAGGTGGTTTTACCCATGTTCTGGTGGCTATCGACAAGTTTACTAAGTGGATCGAGTACAAGCCAATAGCCAAGCTCACGCCAGATCGGGTTGTCGACTTCATCTCCGATATTTTGCATCATTTCGGCTTCCCCAACACCATCATCACGGACTTGGGATCAAACTTCACGGCAAACCAGTTCTGGGAGTTCTGCGAGAACGCCTGCATTAAAGTTAAATATGTCTCGGTTGCACACCCAAGGGCCAATGGACAAGTCGAAAGGGCGAATGACTTGATCATTGAAGGCCTCAAGAAGAGACTTTATGATGAAAACAGCAAGAAGAGAGGCAAATGGGTGCATGAGCTACCACACGTCGTCTGAGGGCTTCGGACTCAGCCGTCCAAAGCCACAGGTCAAACACTTTTCTTCCTTGTATATGGATCTGAAGCCATTCTACCAGCCGATATCATGTGGAAGTCTCCAAGGGTCGAAATGTACAATGAAGGCGAGGCGGACGAGGCGTGGCAGTTAGAGCTCGATTCTGTGGAAGAAGCTCGTTGCACCGCTCTTGTCCAGTCAACTCGGTACCTGCAGGGGATCCGGCGATATCATGATCGCAACGTCCGGGAGCGGTCATTCAATGTTGGTGAATTGGTCTTGCGTCGTATTCAGGACGAATCTGGCCTACACAAGCTCAACTCAAGGTGGGAGGGCCCGTTCATCGTCACGCAAGTTACAAGGCCAGGGTCTTATCGACTACAATTTCCTGAGGGACAGGATGTCCCGAATTCCTGGAACGTTCAGAACCTGCGCAAGTTCTACCCTTAAGTCATGGCCCGGTAACTGCTGAATCCCCGGAGGCTCAGAAGATCTCTTTTCCCGAATCAACTTGGAGGCTATGAGCCACATGACTCGGTTCGTGCATTCCTTTTTACTTACACGACGTCCATGGTCACGTGCAAACACACATATATAAATCGACTTCTTGTCGTAACTGATGCGGGGACCACGGCCACGATCATCTCCTTTCGACTCCCGTTCCTGACGGAACCCTCGGCTCCGGCTAATTCCTCTACATATCGAGTTCTGCCGCGACCTTGGACGGTCGCACGCGACCGCAGTCGCATTTTTTCCAACACAGTCGATCCGCTCGACTGGCTTAGACCCAGTACGTTGGAAAGGCTCTCATAAAGAGCTGCCTCGACTACATCCTGAGTGGCTGCACTCAGAACAGTCTTGTTCCCGCCAAGAGAATGGCAAAACTGCGGCAACGCCCGCACCTGCTCCTAGCAAGCTCGATCCGTCCGTCCGGGTCCTGCTTAGCTCACGAAGCACGCTCACAGCAGGAGCGACTTTCAACTACACCCAGAGTCACCGCACTCGGGGTAGTCCTGTTTTTCTGCCCTACGCACGGCAACCCCGCGATGATGCTCGTGCTCTTTCCCAACAAGTTTAGACCCGCTCAATCGAGTTGTGGCTAATCTGTTAAACGAGTATTAGCTACCCTTCGGGTCGTTGCACCCAGGGAAGCGCCTACTACTTGAGCCTTGTAAGCCTGGACCCCAATTCAGCTTAGGCACGCAAACAAGTAGAGAAATTGAGTGAAGTATTTACATAAGGGAACGATTACTTGTTTCTCATCCCCTAATCCTGCAGTACATTCTGTACAATTTGTTCTGCTACAGGTTGGGCCTCTCGCAGGTACTCGTCAAATCGTTCATCCGTGTAGTCCGCCACCATCCCCTGCGCAAAAATGTCTAGCTGCGCGTTTGGCAAGAAGGATTTCACATACGCGAGGGCATTACTCACGCATGCGACTGGAGCCTCGGACAGGAACTTGACCACTTTCTTCGGGGCTTCGCGAAGTCGCTCCAGCAGGGGCCGCGGGCTCGCTTCGCCTTCTTCTGGTGGATCCACCATGTCCACCAGCTGCTGGGCGGCCCCCCCTGAGGTCCTCCAGCTCCTTCCGCTGCTGCTCGTCCTTCTCGCCCAGCGTTTTGATTTGCTGAAGTCAGTCGACGAACTGTTGTTCAGTGTTGCCAATCACCTTCTGCAGCCTTTCGACATCATCTGTACGTCGATACAGCATATTCTTCACGTCAGTAAGCAGCTCCTCTTTATGTTTTATTACTTTCCTAAGCTCTACGGTGAAGATATTTCAACAACTAAGGGAAGTTACCAAGGCAAAGTACTCGAGGGAAGCAAGGGCCTACCTTGGTGCGCCTTTTTCTCTGCCTTGAGCTGCTCCTGGTACTCCGCTTGTTACTCCGTGAGCTGTTTTTGGAGCTCGGAGTTGGCCTTCTCGAGGTTTTGCAGGTCATTCTTGAGCAGCCAAGTCTCTCGAGTTCTTTCATGCTTCAGCATATCCAGCTCTCGCTGCAGATAGCAGTTCTTCGTAATTTCTTCGGAGACGTGCTTGTCCAGGGCAGCTAACTCTCCCGCATCACTCACAACCGTGCTGAGCTTCTCTGATTTTTTCTGGGACTTCGTGATCACATGCTGCGCAAAAGGCGGAGATTGAGCCAGAACAACCCATCAATATGCACAACCGGTACACCACCCAAGTATTACCATGGAAAAATCGTATAACTCCTTGAAGGTGCTCTTGAAGGTCCTCAAATTCTCCACTATCAGCAGGGGGTCGTCCACCAGGTCGGTGGTGATGACGTTCTTGTACCCCGGCCCGGCCCTCAGCATCTCACGGGGATTTTTCGAGGACCCAGCGACATCTCCAGGCGGCGGTTGCTGGACCTCTGCAAGTACACAACATCGTCAGTATATTGTGCCCAGTCCTCGGTAGCCGGTCGCCGACAGATACGCGCGTACCTGTGCCATTGGTAGGAGTGGCATCAGGGGTCTCGACTTGTTCTCCGCCACCAGTTTCGGCTTCATCCCGTCTGAGCTCGGGAGGAGGCAAGTCGGGAAGTGCCGCATCTGCTTCAGGGGCCAGCTCCGTGGGCACTGGCTCTCCGGGCGCCGAGGGCTCGGAGGCTGCAGCAGCAGGGGCCGGCTCCACACTGGACGGATCAGCCCGAGTTGATGGCTCTAGGGCTGCAGTAGTCGTGCCCGGGTCCAGCTGAAGCTGCACCGCACTCGCAGCCCTGAGGACGTCGAAGTCGTCGTTATCCAAGCCGGCAAGAGCAAGATTTCCAAGTGACGGAGGTAAACTCACAGTGTCGACTTCTTTTTGGCAGCCTTTTTCACCCGCAAGGCCCGTCGCGGAGTCTCTGTCGCCGGCGGCGAGGCTTGAATGGCCGATTGAGTGGTCCCCGCCATGGCAATGGTCACCGCAGCGACGGCGGATGGGCCCGTTTCCATCCCCTCGGGTTCGGTCCCGAAGGGCAGAGCAGGAAGGCTACAAGTGGATACTGTCAGTATTCAGTCCTATCGATACTTAGCAACTCGTCAAAGCGGCAACTCAGTACCTAGAGGACTTGACTTCTTGCGCCTTGCGTTTGCGCACCAGTCGATGGCCCTTTGGCACCAGTGGTAAAGCGCCGGTCAACTCCACGCTCTGGTCAGAGGAGTTGTCCCGGCGCGATTCTCCTTCGGCTTCTTCTCCCGCCTACGAACCCGCGCCTCCGGTGGACTCGCTGCTGCATTGAGCTGCAGCAAGGCGAGCCTTCTTGGCTGCGGCGGCAGCAGAGGGGAGGAGTTGATCTGGTCGGGGGATGTCAGGCTATGGCGGGTAGCTGCTGTACAGCTCCGTGTGTCCCTGCAGAAAGTTCTTCACTTAAGTAACGGTGCAACAGCGTCCATCTTCAGCAAAAGAAGTCGAATTCTTACTGGTTTGGGCGGATTTCGTGCGGAAAACAACGTGGGCACGTACGGCACGGCGTTCACGTCTAGCAGCACCCACTGAACCCGCTGGAGCGCGACGTCATCGGGCAAATCCTCTGCGCACATGCGAGAAGGATCAGCGGGGCCTGTGTACTCGAAGCCCAGGTGATGGCGCTGCTGGATGGGTTGGACGCGGCGTTTGTAAAATGCGAACATGACGGAGGCGCCGGTCACTCCCCTCTTCTTCTATGCCTCAATAACGTCCAGCAGCTCTTTGACTTGATCCATTTCCCCACCGGAGGGTTCGAGGTTCCATTCTCCCCTCACTACCGGGGGTCTGTTCGACTTCGTCGAAAGATGGGGAGCATGGTTTTCGATGTAAAACCAATGGTTTTTCCATCCAGGAAGATTTGAGGGGAATTTGTATGAAAGGTATTTTTCGTCGGCCTGCTGTCGCAGTTGGATGCCGGCGCCCCCTACTACAGACAGTTTCTTCGTGGTAGGCTAGGGTTTGACGCGGAAGAGAAAGCGGAATAGATCCCAGTGGGGTTCAATTCCAAGAAAGGCTTCGCAGAAATGGATGAAAATGGAAATGTGGCAAATGGAGTTAGGGTTGAGGTGATGGAGCTCAAGCCCGTAATAATAAAGAAGGCCACGAAAGAAGGAACAAGTGGGGAGGGCCAATCCCCATTCGGCAAAATGGAGGAATGTGACGATTTCGTAGACATTCTCCATGGGGAAAGGTTCACGGTATGAGGGACGCCAGTTGACAAGATTTTTCTCTTGCAGCAACCCCTCGGAAACTAGTTTGTTCAGATTGTTGAGGGAGCACTTACTGTGTGTCCATTCCGCGGTTGATGGCTCCGCCTCTTTCCTCTTTTCCTCGATCTCTGACTTCTTGGACGCCATCTCTGATGCGCTGGCCACGAGATGCTCGGGGGCTGCAAAGAGAGGGGCGGGGAGGTCGGAGCGGGAGAATCTCTATGGGGGATGGCGGCGGCGTTTGGCTCAGATTGGGGATTTTGGTGGCTTATGGCGGAATGCGGATTGAAAGCACGGTTTTTCCTACTGTTGTCGCGGGGTTAAATAACCAGCGGGGTGGGGAAAAGTTACTATTCTAAAGTTCAGGAGTCACTTCCGAAAATATTCCGAATCTAAGGGGTCATTGGATGGAATGTTTGGATTAAATATTCGATTAATCATTTTTTCAGGGTTAGTTGGCCCGAAAAAAGGGGTTTTTAGAATTAATAATCTAATACCCATCATCTGTGCCATCGTTTTGGTAATGTCGCAAGTTGTCATTTTTTGCCTGCATGCCACGGTTGTTGGATCCTTATCTCCAAACTTGGATTTGGATTCAAGGCTCGGGGGCTGCGGGATACGTGGCATCGACTACTTATTTTTCAAATTTTTTGAAGGATAAGCAGGATTACAGACAAATGGGACCCTCAGCCTGATTCTCCGATTCAACCTAAGGCTCGGGGGCTACTCCATATGGAGTGCGATTTTTGAATCGCACACCATAACCAAAATTCAGGGCATGAGCACCTCATAGCTTCGATGCAGTCAAGCAAGTACCCGAGGAAGGTTTTCAAGATGAAGCTCCAGAAGAAGTCGAGGACCGCTTCGGAAGTACTCGATAAGCCTGCAGTACTCAGCTATGAAGAGCTCGGGGGCTTGTCAGACCCGGGGCCACCGGGCTAGGCACATAACGTAGTTTAAAGAGGTCTAGGAGATTAAGCTTGTCTTATCTCTCATTCATCTTGTTTATCTCTTGTTTATCCCGTTTAAATAGGAGATAAAGCTAACCAACGCGGAGGGGATCTACTCGAGATATGTTCTGGTATGATCCCTCAGCGGAGGTTGGTTAGCATCTTTGTAACTCTGGCCTCTCGGGTATATAAGGGAGGTCAGGGACCCCTCTCAAAACAGAAGATCATTAGGTCATTCTACACTACAGGAAATACAAACCACCATACAGGACGTAGGGTGTTACGCTCCGTGCGGCCCGAACATGTCTAAAAGTCTTGTGTTCCTTGCACCTTCGAGTTCCTAATCTCGGCGTCTCCTCACCCAAAACTTACCACCTTGGGCATATCCCTCGGTGGGCAGCCGGTTAAACACCGACAGCAGTGATTCGGGTCATCTCAACCTTCTCGTTCGATCCGAACCACGAGCTTTGCGCACAGAATCTCCATCGAGGAGAGGCCAGCGGACCACCTGAGCCGGTCGGACGACTCGGGCATCCGCCGGGATGCGGGTCACGAAGTAGTGGAATGCCACCTGCGGACTATGCCGACCCCATCATGAAGGACGGATCCGGATTCCACTCGGATGCCCAATATTATGCTCAGCACAACCGTTAGAAGCTCACTGAGCCCGTCACACAAGCCATCAAGGCAAGTGACGCAGGTTCAACCCCTCCGGTCGTGGAGACCGCGGATGGGGCTACCTCCACGCATATGTGCCCACAACACCATTGACCCGACCACCCTCCTTCGTAGCAAAGGTGCGGTGAGTCGGGGCACTGCATTTCCACTCGGAAAAAGATGACAAAATTCCAGCCATTGACCGGACTCACGGACGGGCGCGACAAATACAATACACCGTGGGATAAACATGCTTTATTCCTAGTGAAGAAGTATTACAAAGTACAATCGGCCCACGGCCGTCACAAAGTATGAAAAACCCGTTACCACCACCCGGATGGTAACGCTGGTAACCTTGGGAGGGCTGCACGAAGTATGGGAAGACTGGGAGGAACATCTTACTCGCAAGTCTTCTTCTTGTGCCCCCTCCAACAAGGACGCCTTGGCAGGGTATGATGGCGAGCTGTCCATGTGCTGCTGACTGAATACCCATGCCGCCTCAGGCAGGCCTCGTGATTCTGCATCGGAAGCAGACGGCCGCTACCGATGCAGCATCTTAGTTTTGCGGACAGACAAGAGCAATCCCCGATTGACCCATGGTCATAAAGGGTAACCCGTCGCATGTTGTGCCTCCCTGCAACTTGGACAGCACGATGCGACTACTCACTCAGAGCTAAAACACGGCGCTGCGAGAAAAAGTGCCTTCACAATTAAATAAATCGTAAACCGAGGTGACGGGTCTAGGGACCCAGGGTCCCCAGTGGGTCCACTTCCCGCTGGCACTCTAGATAACCTGAGACCACGTATGGATCAAACGACCGCCCTCCTGGGCCGTGACTTCCTCCAGGCTGCCCAGGCACACGGTCCCGATCGGCCGACTGGGCCGCCGACAGGAGCCTCGACCCGTGTCCCTGACCGAGGGACGTCCAGGGGCTGGGTTCGTACCATGGTCCTGAACTAAGGGGCTGACCGGACTCCACTGTACACGTGTAGCTGCCCCCGACTGACAAGGTTAGGGGCTGGTCAGGCCTTGCGCACTGACGCTCCTCGGGAGCACGTGCTGAGGATAAGGGTGGGCGCTGGAGTCAACTTAGCATACGGGCCAACCACCCCCTCCATGGGGGATATAGTCCCCCTTGCTGCCACAGCGGAGGGACGCTATTCCACCTACCCGTCCTCATGAAGGGATGGGGCGCAACATCATCATGACACCATGGACATGCCTCCATCACGATGGAGTCATAGGGCGTGGCGCTAGGGACGGGGCGTGACTGCAGTACTGTACTTATCGGCGCACGACCGCCCCTCGACTGATGGAACATGACATACAGGGATGGAATGTGACACCCACTTTGCGAGACAGGACTTGGACGGTGGCCGTCCGAGGACTCCGATTGACAGAGCTGACGACCCTGACCGGAGGGGCTAGGAACTCTCTCTCTCTCTCTCTCTACCTCTCTTTTTCTACCCTTAGTTCCCCTATAAAGGAGACCCCCCTTGGACTATAAAAGAGAGGGTCAGCCGCCTAGGAAACGGGACCAAAACCAGACCGAAATCTAAGATATTCATTCTCCACTCGGAAGCTTGTAACTCCCCAACCCTCATGAGCACTTCGGCTCAAGCAATACATCCGACCGACCCCTGATTGGATGTAGGGCACATTTGCTTGAACCAGTATAAATCTTGAGTCATTGTGTGTTAGGCCACCTCTGATCACAATGCACGACACACACTTCGAGTAGGTTTAGCTGCCGGCCATTTCCGGAACCAACACAACTGCTCCAGTATTGGTCATGCTAAATGTTTAAAAAGGGTTCTCCGTCTATTGTGATGCCTCGCGCCATGGTCTGGGATGTGTTGTTATGAAAGAAGGCCATGTAGTAGCCTATGCCTCTAGACAACTAAAGAAATATTAAGAGAACTATGAAACACATGACTTAGAGTTAGCAGTTGTAGGGAGACACTATTTGATCGGAAAGAAAACTGAGATATATACAAACCATAAGAGTTTAAAGTACATCTTTACTCAGCCAAACCTTAACCTCAGACAATGAAGATGGTTAGAGCTCATAAAGGATTATGATTTGAATATCAATTATCATCCAGGCAAAGCTAATGTAGTTGCAGATACACTAAGTTGGAAAATTTTCTGCAACATGCATGTTGTGCCTACAAAATCAGAAATCAAGCTTATACAAGGAGTTTTGTAAACTCAAAATCGGCATCATTTATTGTAGCAAAGTAGTCACCTTGGAGGTGGAATCTACTTTAGAGCAGGATATACAAAAAGAGTAGATGAATGATGAGAAAATCCTAGAAATCAAGGAGTTAATAGAAAAGGGCAAAGCCCTAGAATTCATAGAAGATGAACAAGGAGCAGTGAGGTTCAAAAAGAGATTTTCTGTCCCTGATATCAAGTCTATTCGAGAATTAATCCTAAGAGAGGCACACGATTCAGCATATTCTATTCATCCAGGAAGCATGAAGATGTACCATGACCTGAAGAGTCATTAGTGGTGGTATGGCATGAAATGAGATGTAGCGGCATATGTGGCCTTGTGTGACACGTGTCAACGGATCAAGGCTTAACACCAAAGGCCATCCGGGTTACTCCAACCATTGAAAATAGCTAAATGGAAATGGGAAGAAATCAGAATGGATTTTAGGGACAACCTCAAACACAATCAGGGTATGACTCTATATGGTTCAAATATAGTTGATTATTTGACAAAAGTGGCTCATTTTATCCCAATCAAGTAGTCATATCGAGAAGCACAACTTGCAGAGTTGTACATATCTATAATTGTGTGTCTATATGGGGTACCTAAGAAGATCGTATCGGATCGAGGCACTCATTTCACATCATGATTTTGGCAATAAATACACGAAACAATGGATACTCGCCTGAATTTTAGTTCGGCATATCATCCCCAAACAGAAGGTCAAACTGAAAGGACTAATCAGATTCTAGAAGATATGCTAATGGCTTGTGCCCTAAAGAAAAAGTTGGGACAAGCATTTGCCTTATGCTGAATTTTCCTACAATAACAGCTATCAAGCAAGCCATAAGATGGCCCCATTTGAAGCATTGTATGGGAATAAATGCATCACCCCATTATTATGGAATTAAGTTGGAGAGCGTAAAGTATTTTGTCCAGAGGTTGTGAAGGAAGCAGAAAGACAAGTTCAAGAGATTAGAAACAACCTAAAGAAAGCTCAGTCTTGATAGAAAAGTTATGCAGATCATAGACGTCGAGAGTTGACCTTTGAAGTGGGTGATTATGCATATATCAAAGTTTCACCCATCAGAGGTCTTAGAAGATTCAAAGTCAAAGGAAAATTAGCACCTCAATGTATAGAAAAGGTGAAGTGGCCTATCAGTTGGAACTACCACCATAATTCTCGGGGGTACATGATGCATTCCATATCTCCCAGTTGAAGAAGTGTCTGAGAGTACTTGAAGAACAACTACCTATGAAAGAACTGAGTGTACAAGAAGATTTATCTTATTTAGAGTATCCTTTTAAAATTTTGGAGATATCAGAACGTGTTACTCGGAACAAAAAGATTCGGACGTGCAAAGTGCAGTGGAAGCATCATTAGGAAGAAGAAGAAGCTATATGGGAAAGGGAAGATGATTTGAAGGTGGAGTTTCCAAACCTCTTTTCCGACCTTTTCGAATCTCGAGGGCGAGAATCATCTTAAGCCATAGGTTTGTAACACCCTAATTTGCAAGTTTTATATTAATTAAAATTTCTAAGAAATAAGTAGTGTAAGACCTAAATTTTAGTGGAGGAAAATATAATTTATAAATTAAAATTTACTTGACATAGGCTATAAATTGGCATGTTGCATTCATGTTGGCTGCATGGAGTTCATGTTTGAAAATTGAGCTTGTTGCTTTAAAACTCGGTTAGGAATCGAATTAGTGTAACAACCTTTTCCCTAATAGGTTTTGTAATTTTTTCCCCTTTCTCTAATTTCTTTCAAACTTTCTTTTCTTTTTCTTCCTCTTGCGCTGAGCAACCAGCAGGTCCAAGTACAATTTCCTCCCCTCCTCTCACTTGCAACCGGGGCCAACCTGTCAGCACTTTCTTCAATCTCCAGTCATTTTCTTTCCTTCCCTCTCCTTCCTACAGTGCAAGACGAGCTCAAGCTCAAGCTGGCCATGGCCGCCTTCCCACCTCCCCGTGAGTGCGCTAGCTGCAGTGCGCCCACCCGCTCGCTTTCCCTTGCACCTCTCCACCATCTCCCTCCACTATCTCTCCCACTCACGCCGGCCATTAATGGCCACCCGAGCTCCATTGCTGCCCCATGCCGACCCCTCCCCTTCCTCCCTCTCCCAATAAAAGGCGAGCTCCGAGCAGCTCTGCATCCTGTATCACTTCTCCGCTCCTTGCTTGCTCTCGTCCTGCAGCGCCATCACAAAGCCGTCGTCCCCTTCAAAGGCCGCCGCGCCATCTACTCGCCAGAGCCGTCTCTACCGACGAGGTATACATTAGCGCGATCCCCATCTCGTCCTCTTCCGATTTTGCTATTCCCCAGCGAATTCCATGCACCGTAGCTTGTCCTATTTATTTCCGGTGAAGGTCCGGTCATGTTCTGTGTCTCAGCCATGGAGAACCACCGCGGGCTGTTCCCTGGTCCTTTGCTCAAGCAAGAAGATGAGCTGCACCCCTTAGATCAGAAACCAATGGCTCAGATTAAATGGTTACAAACCCCTTCGTGTGGACATGGTCCACCGTGGACTCCAGTTCAAATGCCCTGGTCCATGAAACCCCTCAGACCGAGTCCACGGCCATTTTTTGATCTAGCTCTTGAAACTTCAAAAGCTTATAACTCTTCAACCATAGCTCCGATTTAAGCAATTCTTGCGCTCACGAGTTCGTAGCGACGAGTACCACGTTAGTAACCTTCATAAAAGTATTTTATGATGATTGATGTATTATTTTCTTATTGTTTGTTTATTTTCTTGTATGGTGATTGATGCTATAGAAGGCGAGCAATACGTGAATTTTCAGGAGCAAGCTCAGGCTGAAGGCAAATGTCCTTGATCATATCCTAGCACCTATTTTATTTTATTTTATTTAGAATAGTTAGACCATTAGTTGCATGTTGTGTCTAATATGAATCCCATGTTATGATTTACTAGAATTTTCTTTATCAATCCTTGAAGCCTGGAAAGAGTGTATGATGATTTAATGGCTTTTATTCGGTGTTTCTAGGTATGTGCAGGATTCCTACCTCAGATTCTAAGAACGGTTCGTGGACAAGTGACCAAGCTAATCGAGCAGCCACGAGGTCTATATGGCTCTAGACCTAGCTAATTAATTAGCTACCTATTTCTAATGCATGGTGGTGGTTTGTGTGGCTCAAGAGTGAGCCGCTGCAGTAGTGATGTTATCACACTGTTAGAGGTGAAATCTTAGTAGGTGCTGAACGAATGGGAGTACTAGCTTTGTAAAGGTCTTGTAGTGTAACTCTGGCTGATCATCTCGGAACTGTGAAGCGTAATGGGAAGCACAACTCGTGGGTAACGATGTGCAATCTCTGTAGAGTGAAAACTGATATATCAGTCATGCTCATGCTCACAAGAACGATCTGGACTTCTTCGTGATTAGTGAAGCTCAAGGTGGTCGGTTGGCTTGCTGGTGGCTTTGCTCGGATGACCTTCCGAGGAGTCAGATGGATTTATGAGGGTTGGTTCTGGTTGAGCTGGTGACTTCACGTATAGTAAATAGGTACTAAGGATTTAGGATAAAAATTTGGATATGTTGCTTAAGGGCGTGTTAAACCTAAAAATTCCTCCTATTTAAACCTCATATCATAATTTTCCCACACTTGCGAAGTACAATTCGTTGTACTCACCCCTTCTTTTCTCCCCCTGCTATCCTCTGGACCCACAGGACGAGGTGAACTTCGTTGAAGATGACGACTTCGATCCAAATGCTACGTTATAGGCTGGTGTACCCCCGGTCGACTGTTTGTGGAGATGGAGTCCCATTCCGCTGAAGATTTCGACATATCTATATATTTTATTTTGGACCCACGAGTCATTTTGTAATAAAACTTAGGCACCTTTGAAAATCATGTAAGAATTCATCTCTTTTCAAGGATTTCATTCAATTTTATTTAAATCAGGTATGAATTTGAATGAAACACAGGGAAGGTAAGGTAGATGGGGTCGCAAACCTCCATGACGAGTTGTACCGCAGCAGGCGGCTGACAGGTGGGACCGGCCGGCCTAACCTAGGCCTCCTGGCCGGCCTACCTTTGTGGCCTTAACATTGAGTTCAGGTTCCACGCGTGCAGCCTCCAGGGTCTTGTTGTACCTGGCGATGTTTTGGTTTGGCACGGGTGTAGGCCGGCCGGACTGAGGGATGCCGCCCGGCCTTGAGTTGCATCGGATTGCGCTCAACTTCGTCCAGTGGTTCGTCTCAGTGATGTTCATGTTGTTCCTCTGCACACTCAGTGAAAATTTAGAACAGGGGTTGGCACACAAGTATGCACCAACCAACAATACAAAGCATGAAGCTAATTTTTTTATTCAATATAGACTCAATTAGGCCTGCTGAAATAGAATTTTGGGAAAAGTAAATTTGAGAAAATAAATTTGCGCCTAATCCTAAACTACCCCAGATAACGGCACGGTTAAGGTCCGGTCATGACCATAGACTGGGGCTCTAGCTCGAATAACTCGTAAAAGTCTATCTCTTCGAGTTCCGGTATTTCGGGCTCGAGGAATATTTTCAATCGTTGGCCATCAGCCTAGAAAACATTCCCGCCATCGTTCTCAAGGGTTATAGCGCCGTGATGGGCAGTGTTAAGCACTAGATAAGGCCCTTCCCACTTACTTCTAAGCTTACCATGACCAAACAAACGAGTGCGAGAGTTAAAGAGTAGTAACTTATCTCCCACTTGAAGTGCTTGATCTTGATTCACTTGTGGTGCCACCTTTTCGTTCGCTCCTTGTAGAGCTTGTAGTTGTGGTAGGCCTTCTCCCTCCATTCTTCCAATTCAGCCAATTGGACTTTCCTTTTAACTCCGGCTGATTGGAGATCCATATTCCACCTCTTAATCGCCCAATAGGATTTGATCTCAAGTTCAACTGGTAAATGACAAGTTTTGCCATAAACCAGCTGATACGGTGTCATTCCTATCGGTGTCTTGAAAGCTGCTCAATAAGCTCAGACTGCCTCGGGTAACTTGCTTTTCCATCCTTTCCGCGTGGCATTAACTATTTTCTGCAGAATATTCTTGATCTGTTTGTTTGAGGTTTCTGCTTGGCCACTCGTCTGGGGATGGTATGGAGTTGCAATTCGGTGATCTACTCCCAACTCGCTAAGACACTTCCTGAAGGTCTTGTCTATGAAGTGTGAGCCTCCAACACTAATCACGACTCTTGGAACTCCAAAGCGAGGAAATATGATTTCCTGAAACATCTTCTTTTGAATTTTTTGAGTAGGCCGCAACACAGGAAGTGCTTCAACCATGAAGTCAATTCCCCAAACATCGAAGATCTCCAACTGAAGGTTGCTCTTCAGTGGCATAGCATCACGGACATTGATAGATACTCCCGTGTTTCTAACATCTTGGGCATCGCCGCACAAATTCCTTAGCATCTCCAAATATGGTTGGCCAGAAGAATCCACTCTGCCAAACCTTAGCATGGGCACGGAATACTCCATAGTGTCCTCCATATGGTGAGGAGTGACAATGCTCAAGAATTTTGTGGGTCTCACATAGCGGGAAGCAGCGGTGAAGTAAATAATCAGCACAGACCTTGAAAAGATAGGGATTATCCCAAAGGTGAAATCTGCTGAGGTGGATCAACTTCTTCTTGTCTTCTCCTGGAGGTATATATCCAGTCACCATAAAGTTGACCAAGTGTTCATACCATGGATGGGATGTAGTGACCTTCATGAGAGCATCATCTTTCAAATAATTGTTGATCGGGAGGTCTGATCCCTTGACTTGCATCCTTGAGAGATGATCTGCCACGCAATTATCTGCTCCCTTCTTATCTCTGATTTCCAAATCAAACTCTTAAAGGAGCAGAATCCAACCGATGAGTTGTGGCTTGACATCCCTGTTGGTAAAGAGGTACTTCAGTGCAACATGATCAGTGTATACTATCACTTTAGCACCAACCAAGTAGGATCTGAACTTGTCAATGGTGAACACCACTGCCAGAAGTTCCTTCTCCGTTGTCGCATAATTCAGCTCAACTCTAGTCAATGTTTTACTTGCATAACATATGGCATAATGCTGCTGTCGGTGCCAAGGGAACGGGGTCCCCAGCGCAAGTGATTAGTGGAGACGCTCGCCTACCACACAAGGGCTGGGCCACAGGGTAGGCCTGCTTGACTCTCAAGTCCCGGGAGCCTGAAGGACCCCGGGATACTACTACAAAAGGATCCTGGGATGCTGTGCCACAGGGTAGGCCCGCCTGACTCTCAGGTCCCGGGAGCCCGAAGGACCCCGGGATACTACTACGAAAGGACCCCAGGATGCTGGCCCACAAGGTAGGCCCGCTTGACTCTCAGGTCCCGAGAGCCCGAAGGACCTCGGGATACTACTACGAAAGGACCCAGGGGAACGGGAAGATGCCTTCACTCCGAAGGAAGCGCTCTAACAGCCGGCAGGGCAGGTGGCACTAAATAGCCCCTTGCATGCTTTCAGGTGGATGGCCTGCATCCATCCATGCACCAAGATAGGACAAGACAAGACTAAGGAGAACTCCTCCACAGGAATGCATGCATGCATGAGCCGCATGAAAGCGTGTGCCCAAGTACATGCACATGTACACATTAAAAAAGGAGGCCCATGCATGAAGGGCACATCAGCTATAGAGGCAATGCCTTATTGGTTCTCTGTGTACAGCCCGTTTTGGGGATCCCTCTTGGATTATAAAAGAGGAGACCCGGGGCTGGGGGGCTTAAAAAAAAAGATTCCAGAGCTAGAGAATGAGCTTAGCTCCTGTGTACTCTCTAGTTCATGCACACCCACAAAATATACAAAAAAGCAGGACGTAAGGCTATTATCCTCCGGGAGGCCCAAACCTGGGTAAAAAATCTCTCGGTGCTCACCATACGTGCTGCCCAAGGGGATCAACATGTTCAGCCCCTGGCCAAATCTCTAAACGGGGGTTCCACGAATCCTCGCTTGCGGTTCTCACCCACCATCAGCTGCTTATCCTTGCATTGACCCAGCACTACAACGATGGCGTAATCACTTGCATCACACATGATCTCGAAAGGAAGTTTCCAATCGGGAGGTTGTATAATGGATGCAGAAACGAGTGCCTTCTTGAGGGTGTGGAAGGCAATGAGGCAATCTTCGTCGAAATTGAACGGGGTCTCTTTGGCAAGGAGATTTGTCAAAGGTCTGGCTATATGGGAGAAATCCTTGATGAACCTCCGATAAAAGCTAGCATGCCCCAAAAAACTCCAAACTCTCTTAACATTTGTTGAGGGTGGCAACTATTCGATCACCTCGATCTTTGCCCGATCTACTTCTATCCCTCTTTCTGACACTATACGTCTGAGGACAATCTCATCTCTGACCATGAAGTGGCACTTCTCCCAATTAACGACTAAGTGTGTTTCCTGGCATCTCTTGAGAACTTTGACCAATTCTCAAGGCACTCCTCAAACTTCTTGCCATAGATTGAGAAATCATCCATGAATACCTTCGTGATGTTCTCGATTAGGTCGGAGAAAATCGCCATCATACACCTCTAAAATGAAGCAGGTGCGTTGCAAAGACCAAATGACAATCGCTGATAGGCGAATGTGCCGTAAGGACAAGTGAAGGTAATCTTACTCTGGTCATCCGGATGAATAGGAATTTTGTGATAACCAGAGTATCTGTTGAGGTAGCAGAAGAACGAGTGCTTAGCCAGCTGTTCAAGCATCTCATCAACGAAGGGGAGAGGAAAGTGACCTTTCCAGGTAGCCTTGTTGAGCATCCAGTAATTGATGCACATCCTCAAACCAGTAACTATCCTATGAGGTATGAACTCGGTCCTCTCCTTCTTTGGAACCACTTGAAATGGGCTGACCCATACACTGTCTTGCACAAGGTAGATGATGCCTGTGTGCAGTAGCTTCAGTACCTCTTTCTTTACTACCTCCCTCATCGCATCACTTAGCCGTCTCTAGTGCTCTCTGGACGGCTTATGGTCCGGTTCCATAGGGATGAGATGGGTGCACAAGTTGGGGCTGATCCCCTTTAAGTCCTGCAGGGAAGACCTGATAACGGACCGGTACTTCTCCAGGACAGCAACGAGCCACCGAGTCTTACTCTCTATCAGCTTATCGCTGATGATGACTGGCGTGCTTCTGTTGTTATGGAGGAAGGCATACTTTAGCCCAGGAGGCAGCGATTTCAACTTAGGAAGTGGATGTTGTGGTTTTTCCTCTTCGTTGGGCTTGATGTAGCTGCCTAGATCTGTTTTCTGGGTGAACTGAATGGCATCTTCTTCAGAGATAGACTGAGCAGATTCCTCTTGTATTATGCTCATTGCCTCCTCCACTAGGTCTTGCTCCGGTCCAGCCTCAGCAATAGTATTGCCTGAACGGACTAGACTGACCGGGATCTTCTCTTTGCCAACCTCGTAGCTTGGTCTCCATTGGTGCTAACAAGAGAAAATCAAGGGTCCTTCTAGTGCTATGTGATCTTCCAGTGTCTTGGACATCACATTGACCCCAACTTTTGGATCATAGAAGACTTCTTGCAGTGCAGCATCCCCGATAATGCAGAGGAGTGTTCTGAAATTGCGGTAGATCTGTATGATGCTACTGCTAGATTCCACTTCCTCTATTCATTCCTTGCTCATTATTGCAGTAAGACCCTTAATCTGCGGTGTGGCATATGGAATGAACGCCTCAGATCTTGAGCATATGCACTTATGCTCCTTTGGCATGTTTGAAGCATTGCTGAGCTCCATATACTCTTCTTCGGTGAAGAGATCAGGGATGAACATTGTCATATCTTCGATGAGTGGCTCATGATCTGTGGACTTAATTGGTTCGGTGATTTCCTCTATGTATGGTGGAGGTGGAGAGGATGCAGTTGATAGGGTGTGAACTTGCTGCTTCTCTTTAGGCTGACTAGTTGGCTCGGGTGGATCGTCAAAGACTCCCATGTGCTGAGTGCTGTCAAGGACCTTCTCCATAATGGTTCTTACTTCAGCAACTATCTTGTATCTGACGAATCCCTCGGAGGCGATATTCGTGAAATGTGCGCTCTCCGGCTTGGGACCACCAATGAAGTGCTGCGTTAGCATCTCTTTCAGAATACCATGAGGTGGCCTGGAATTCGCCATCAGCATGAATGTTTCCCATGCTCCATGTGACTCTTCGCCTTGCTTGAATGTCAGCAGTTGAATGCAAAGTGATAGCATTTTGGTAATAGGGAAGAAGAATAAGCAGAACTCATCCTTCAACTTGATCCACTCTCCTCCAACTCTCCCTGCCTTTCGGTCATACCAAATTTTTGCTTCACCCATCAGAGAGAACAGGAAGTGCTTCCACCGTAAGGTGTTTTGGTTCATATCGGGTATGGTCAATAATGAGTAGTTTTGCTCGAATTCCTACAGGTGAGCATAGAGACTCTTGTCCTTTCTACTAGAAAAGGACTATGCGTGAACCATGGCTATGAGATTGGGATGGATCTCATAACCATCAGATAAATGGGGTGGCCAGCTGGAGGCGGTTCCAAAAACTCGCGTGATGGAACTGCCGGATAACTAGGGGAAAACTACATGTGGAAGTGTGGAAAGGTGCACAGCTGAACTCATTCTAAACTAGTATTGCTACCGTTCTCCGGCAACAATGCCAAAAAGCTTGTTGCCACTCCATAGCGTATATGAACTAATCCGCAAGCGCATGGATACCGATGTGGCTTTTACCAGGGAGTTTACCTGGGATATCGAATCCAAGATATCGAATCCAAGGAACGGTAAGCACAACCAGACCTAGAACTAGTTCAACTAGACCCACCAGAGGAAGAGAGGTAAGTGGGTAGAGGGTCTAACGACGGTTAGCCAACTCGTTACCCAGAAGGCTTGCAACTATATTACTTGATCTGCTTCGGCGACTGGAAGAGGAAGGACTTTAGAAAGGGGTGAGAGAGGAGTCCAACGGCAACTTGCTACTACTGCTATGAAAAGCACCCAAACATGGTGGACTATGAAGGACGGATAGGGTTGTCACCACCTGCCGCCTACCAGACTATTCCGTGGGGTGGAACATAACCCAAGGTAACTAACCAAGCCTAGACACCACTCCTACAACTATCGAGTTACTTACTCCTACCGTGTACTTAGGTAGAGAGCATATGCAAATAAGTAGAACTTGCTACTTACACCGTCAAGGGATCCCGCAGATCAAAGTAAGAAAGTAAACAAGTAACTGAAGTAAAGAGAAAGACTAGCGAGATACCGATGAGAGACGAAGAACTTCACTTAAAATATGCTTCATTCCTTCGAGGCTACAATGTTGGAAGTGAGCTGAACAACTCGGCTCACCTCCTTGTCAGACCCGAGGCATGAGACTGCGCACATGGCATACATATTCTAGGATAAGGGATGGGATATGGCCCACACCCTACACCAATTGTAACTACTCGTACGTGAGTAGGACTAGTCGGAATAGAAGAAAACTACCTGGGTAGGACTCCTGAACTTGTATTTGGCTAGGACTTCCATGTAACTCTATCCCCCAGACTATATAAGGGCGGGCAGGGACCCCCCCAAACATCACATCATCTAAGGCAATACAAACCACCACACAGGATGTAAGGTATTACGCTCTCGGTGGTGGAACCTGTCTAAAATTTTATGTTCCTTGCACCTTCAAGTTCCTGATCTCAACGACACCCCACCTACAATCTACCACCTCGGGGGTATCACTTGGTGGGCTTGGAGGTTAAACACTGACACTTCAGACTCTCACCTCGCACTCATCCCTATTCTACTCTAAGGATAAACAATCTTTGCTTGAGACTCTTCTTCTCTCCAAATGGTGTGTGCTTGAGTGGAGGTATGGGCAGCTATTTATAGCTCTCCGAGGTTGGTTCTTGGGTAGTTGCTTAGGTTGAACACAAATATGATGGTTGATGCAACTACCAGCCGAAGGGGGACGCGTGGCGTGCAAGTTGGAGGTCACCCGGCCTCTGCTAGGCCAGCCGGCCTGGGATAGTTGCCACTTGGCACCGCCCTTCTTGTGGATGCTCCTGATCATCTCCTGATGGCGGTTATGGTTGCGTTGATCCGAAGCAAGTAGTTGCAAGGTTGGTCGGCCTAGTCCTAGCATGTTTCGGCCATCCATTCCACCGCCTCGCTCATCAACGCGTGCATGTTGTCCAGGAGGGTGGTTTTGAGCTGAACATCGGGGGAGTCACTACATGTGGGTCCATGGATCCAAGGCACTTTCCTTTCAACCGTAGGATGCATTTCCTTGAACTGTGCTGGTCAGGATCCCATCTAGATGTGTTTGTTTGGATGCAGGTCAAAGTTGGGCCTCGTTGGCCACAGTGCCAGGCCGGCCGGCCTGGGATTTCTCCCAAACTGGCCCAATTTCGTACTATGAGTCCCTGTAGTCACATATGCACCAAAATTAGTGGAACTCATTAGTTTAAATCAATTTGGCTTGGTGTTGGCTTTGTAATCATGAATTCTAGAGTAATATTGGTGGTCCAAATCATCAGAAACCGACCACCAATAGTGAGCCACCAGGATCCACTCGATCCGACCCAGGAAGAGAAAAAGGCCCGATGTGACCCAGTTTGTTTAATGTAATGTTTTTTTACTATAGTTGGTAAACAAATAGTTCATCTTTATCTTTTTTAGATGTCAACAAAAACTATGCGAGCAGAAGTTGTTGCTGACGGACAGCCACCATTGCCTAGTGATGAGGTTGTTTCCAAGGTCCTCTTGCAGAATAGATCCAACATCACTTTCTTGAAGAATGCTGGTATACTCACTCCCTCCTCGAAGTCTCAGTCAGCTAGTGAAGAAGCGCTTCATGAAGAACTTACTGCTGAAAAACAAGATTTAGCTGCTCTGCATCAAGAATTGGAAGAACTAAAGGAGAAGAGTGAAGCAGTAGATGAAACACTAGCGAGAACTCAAAGACAGTATGAGGAGCTGAAGAAGCAACAGGGAGAAGAGAGCAATCTCATCCTTACGAAGCTCTTGACCCTGAACAACCCTGGTGTCTCTTCTCAACCCTGATGCTATGTGTGTGGAACTATTGTTGTGATCTCTGGTGCTTTTGTTATGTCCTAATGTGGTTTTAAACAGTCAGTTACTAATTATGGTGGTCTCATGAACTTATTTGGTTGTAACTTATCTGTGGAATAATTTTGTTGTATCATTTGGTGTTCTGTGATGAAATGGTTCTGTATGACATGGACATGTATGATATGGAATGTGTCACATCCAGAAAAGAACACGTGTCATACACATGGACCAATAGGGAAACGCCACGTGGCCAAGCAGGGCATAACACATGGATAAATAGGAAACCGACACGTGGGCGAACCGGGAAAGAACACATGGCAAACAAAAAATGGACACGTGGGAGAACTAGGAAAGGGCATGTGGACAAATAGAAAACCGATACGTGGGCGAACCAGGAAAGGACACGTGGGCAAACAGGAAACGGACACGTGGGAGAACCAGAAAAGAACATGTGCACAAACAGGAAACTGACATGTGGACGAACCAGAAAAGGGCACATGGACGAACTAGAAACAGATACGTGGGCGAACTAGGAGAGGACACGTGGACTAACAAGAAAATGACACGTGGACACACATGAAACCGGCATGTGGGCGAATAAGGAGAGGACACATGGGCAAACAGGATAACGACATGTGGTCACATCGCGAAATGACACATGGACCGAGTACAAGACGACACATGTCCAAACGAAAGGAAGACACGTGGGTGGATAAAAGAATGACATATGGTGTAATGCTAGCTCTCCACATGGCCTTATGCTAGCTCGCCACGTGTCGGTCCCATTTGTGACACGTGCTGCCCGACACGTCACTCGCCAGCATGGACGAAGCCACATGGCGTGCTAGTGTGTCCTGGCCACGTCACTTGCCAGCGTGGACGGCGCCACATAAACTGCCAGCGTGGACCGGAACACGTGGATCCAGGAGTTTTGCGACGTTTTTGTGACATGTCGCAGAACGGAGTATGCTTCTGTGATGAAAGTTTTTTCATCACAGATAAAATTCGTTCTGTGACGTTTTTGGGCATTTTGTCACGGTAGTACAAACTTGATGTGACTTCTTTGACGAAGCAAAATTCATCACAAATTTATCACAGAACTTCCTTTATGACGTATTTGGCCTTTACAGTGACGAAAGTCGTCCATTACTGAAGCTTTGATTTCCACTAGTATGACTATATTTGCTCCTATTGATTACCCATATTTGTAATACTTAATTCTTACATGCACATGCACTCTCTAAAAGGGTAACATGACTTATTTTGGGAATAAATTTTGAATCCTAAAATATCTTATTTTTTTGGCGGAGAGAATATTCAACAAAAGTCTAAAGTAGACATCTGTCTGACTTACTTCAAGCTGAAGGACTTGAGGTAAAGGACAAAAACTTCACCCCAATATGTACATCAGCTAATGGGTTTGCTGCGAGAACGCTTCATCCAATTGTTCTCTTTATCTCTAGAATGCTTAAGTCTTCATTTTTCACTTATTTTTTTAAAAAAAATGGTTCGCTCATTATTTATATATGTGCATACCTTCAAACGATGTCATTGACCTGATTACTTCTTGTCGCATATGACGACACTACTACAGAAACTATCTTTGTTCTCCTCATTTATCCCCGGTAAAGTTGAGCCCGGGACTAATAAAGGTATTAGTCTTAGTCCTGGTTGGTGGCTCCAGCTGGAACTAATAGTCCCATGTACCATTTGTCCCAGTTGGAGCTATTAATCCCGGATGAAGACCAACACTAGGACTAAATGCTGAGCAGCGTTTTTCTTTCTTTTCCGTGCACACCTCCCATCTACTTATCTGTTTCATCTCTCGATCTCTCCTATCCTCACCTCTCTCCCTTATCCTCTTCCCTCTCCTCTCCCACTTCCTCTCTTTACTTCCTTAGCGGCAGGTGAAGCCAGCAGGAGTGGCGGAGCATGGAGGGCCCCGGCCAGGGGCGGCGCGGGGCTGCGATGAGCGACACGCAGCGGCGGGCCAGACCCGAGGCGAGGGCGGCGGGGCGGGGCCGCAGCAAGCGGCACATAGCAGGCGGGCCGGACCTGTGGCGAGCGGTGGCGGCTCGCTATGCGGCGGCGAGCCGGACCCGAGGCGAGCGGCGCCAGGGCGGGGCCGCGGCGAGCAACGCAAGACGATGGGGTGGACCTAGGGCGAGCAGCGGTGGAGCAGGGCCGCGACGAGCGGCGCGCGGCGGCGGTGCGGGCCCTGGCGAGCGGCGTCCACAGCACATGGCAGCGGGTCAAGCCCGCGGGTAGCAGCGGAGGCCGCAGCGCGCAGTGGCGGCGTGGGGCTGTGGCGAGTGGCGGCGCAGCCAGGCAGAGCAGCAGCGGCGCGGGAGCCGGTCGCAAGCAGAGCTAGAGCGGGGCGTAGAGCTTTTTTTATTTTTTTCAATATTTGATCCCGGTTATAGCCACTCACCGGGACCAAAGGTTTTTTTGTCTCGGTCGCTGTCGGAGGAATTCTCCAGCCGGGTGGCGGAAAGCACCCGCCTAATCCTAGTTTAGGATGGGTTTGGAGGAGACTTAGGAGCGCTCGATCGGTGGACAGATGAACATAGGAGTGACACGAAGATTTAGAGTGGTTCGGGCTGCCGGAGCGTAACACCCTACGTCCACTTGGGAGCTGTATTGGCTGCGTGAGCCTAAATGGAAAGCAGCATAAGCTTGTGTGTCTGAGCCTTGGATGTTCCCTTCTAACGAGTGCACTCTCCCTTTTATAGTTTAAGGGGACTGCTTACACTGTGCGGGACCCCGACAGGTGGGCCCGGCCAACAGGGGCCGTTCTACGAGAGATAAGGAGGTCTTCTCCTCGAGCTCCTCTCCGTAGTCCTCTCGATCGAGAAGTTGATGTGCGTATCCACAGCCAGGATATGGCCGTGTACAGCCTTGTCTTGCACAGTGTCCGGTGTCAGCGTTGTCCAACAGTGAAGCCGTGCTGTCACTGTTGGGATGGAACCTCCTGTCAGGGGGCGAGCCGGCGCTGGCTCATGACATGCGCACTGTTACAGCGCAAGCCTTAGCACGCCTATTATACAGACCATCATCACGCGCGCAGCACCGTGACGGGACTGCACACAGTCCGCGCACTATGCACGGTGATACGACACGCCGCCTTGGAAACAGGCAGGCTTAAACCGTGGTGTCAGCTTACCTGCCCGGTGTGTCAGTGGCAGGCCGCTCTTTTTGACTTGGGCGCACTCGGCCCAGCTACCGCATTAAATGCGGGTAGGTGGGTTGGAGACCCGCGAAGGGCCTTCAGCCGCAGGCACGTGGCAGGGCCAGCCCCGCTCCCTCTATAGGACGGCACACGGCGGCACCGGTCCCCTTCCCCGGGGGGAAGGGGGGCCGGGCCCTCCGAGGCCGGTTGTATCAGTCTGGCCCGTGTTGGTCCGACCATCACACGTAGCGCCCCCGGACCCCCTGGGGAGTCCGGGTCCGCGGGGGCAACCCGTGAGCCCTCCTGCCCTCCTGGGTGCGCAGAGGCCCCGGACCTCCCAGAGCCCCGGGAGGGTCCGGAGACCGTGGTCCCAGCTGTCAGGCCCGGGTAATGTGCCTCGTCACCCAGAAGGCGAGGGGGAGATTATGGATTATGAGACGCCAAGGGCCTGGACACCCTAGCAAGAGGTACCCTTGTCTGTATGTACCGACAGAGGCCTCCGGGCCCACCTTGGGTGAGGGATGAACCCGCAGGTGGGGGCAAATCCCAGCTTCGCGCCGGGTGGACAGCTCGTTCCCGTCGGGTAAGGGCATGGTTGTCCTTTCGCCCATAGCGGGATCCCCGAGGGGCCCGTCCTCCGCGCGCGCCGTGCGCGTCAGACGGTTCAGATTCTTGTCTTATTTGAGCCCGTCCTGCGGCCTGGGCAGTTCGGATTCCGCCTTTTCCCCTTCCCTCTAGTGGTCACGCCTTTCACTGGCGGCCCGAGCCTACCAGTCATGGGATGTGAGAGGAGGGGGCCTGGCGTAGACAACCGTTCGGCTTCTCCTCGGTCGCCGCAGGCGTGAGAAGGCAGCGGCCTTTTGCATAAAAGGTATGCGCCGAAAGGAGCGGCTACCTTTTCGCTCTTGCCAACAACAGACGCTGTAGCGCCCCTTCGTCTCCGCATCCTCCCTCGTAATTAGCTTCCTTGCACTCGGCCCCCTTCTCTTCCACGCTCCTTCGCAATCCACTCCCAACAATCTCCATGGCTTCACTTCCTTTCCCGCGCCGCTTCCAGACCCGGGATCAGCTGGACGCGGTGCGGCGCCTTCTGGGGTGGACCGCGCCGGCGAACGCCGGGAAGGTCAGGGCCGGCGAAATTCCCCTCTGCGACCTTGCCGCGGGGGAGTTCGTCCTTTTCAATTCGTACATTATGTGCGGGTTGGTTCCTCCGATCTCCTCCTTCTTCCTCCTACTCCTGGAGGAGTTTGGCCTCCAACTTCATCATCTCACCCCCCACTCCGTCCTCCTCGCGGCTGTCTTCGCCCACTTCATGGAGATGTTCGTGGGGGTGCGCCCCTGCACCACCATCTTCAAACATTTCTACTCCCTAGTCGGGACCGGGAAGAAGCGCGGCGAGATTGGCGCTTATTATTTCCAGCTCCGGCACGGGATGGCAGGCTCCTACATCGCCGCCTTCTCCAGCTCCAAGTGGGAGGACTGGCGTGAAGGTTGGGTCATCGCGGCAGTCGAGCCCCACGACCGCCTGGAGCTGCCAACAGAGGGTCCCCAGAGCGACCGGAGCACATGGAAGGCCAGGCCGACGATACCAGCGGAGCTCGACCCGGTGCTGTACCGGATCAAGAAGCTGGCAAGGAGCGGCCTGACTTCCATGATGGTGCTGGGCGACTTCCTGAAGCGGCGGATCGCCCCCCTGCAGCAGCGGTCCCGGATGGCCTACGTGTACACGGGGCTAAACGACTGCTGCAGGATCGCGCGCGGGCTCGGCGGCGACTTCACCAGGGCGGAGCTGGAGGCGGCGATCCGGGCGATGACCGGCGAGGTGTTCGTTCCCGAGTCCCTGGTCCTCCCGAGCGGGGTGAAGGCCCTGTGCGAGGACCAGGCACTGCGGTCATCGGTCCTGGCGTCGACGCCGACCCTGGACGAGGGCGGCCTGGCGGTCCGGCAGCTGGGAGGAGACCCCAACCGCGGGCTCCAGATCCCTGGCGCCTCTCCGGACCGCCAGCAACGCCCCAGCGAAGGTGCCGGGGAGCCGGGACCCAGGGGTCCGGCCCCCGGCGGGAAAGGAAAAGAGAAAGCGCCGGCGCCAGAGCACCGGCGGAAAGATAGTGCGAGTGCTGCCCCGGCCTAAAGGAGCGACGAGGCTCAGGGGGCGGCACCTGAGCGGCGCAGCCAAGCCGAAGGGAGCAAGTCCCGGAGGCTCCAGCGCGGCGACGGTTCCTTGGTTGGGGAACCGGCGCCGAAGCGCCAGAAGACGGCGGGGGTAGAGGAGCAGAGCAGAGCTCCACCACCCGCACCACAACGTCAGCAGCCAGAGAGGAGTCCGGAGGAGACACGTCAGCCTCCTCCGCCACCGCCACCAGAACGGCGTCAGGCGATGCCACCACCACCGCCGGAGGCCAATCCACAGCCCCCATCACCGCCACCGGAAACTCCGATGGCCAGGGACACCCACCAAAGGTCCGGGGGGTCCTCGGCAGGGAGGAAAGTCCCCCCCGCAGCCCGGGGCAGATGGGAGTGGTACGACTTCCCGTAAGTGGTTTTGTCAAGGTTTTTCATTTTTTTTTCTTGGCTTCTGGTCCTCAACCATACAGGTGGTACGGCAGGCCGCAATCTTCAGACGTACCAACTGGGGGATCCGGCCCCCAGCCAGCGTCGGGACCCTTGGCGCCGTCCCCAGCAGGACCCCCGCCTGAAGCAGCTCCAGAAGCTACCGGACCCATGGACCCGGAGCCGGATGCCTCCACCCCGCCACGACCCGAAGCTGCCCCCCAGGAGGAGGCCACCAAAGCCGCTGCAGCTATGGAGGCAGCGGCCGCATCTTCAGGCGACGAGGCCGGGCCCTCACCAGCCGAGCCAGCGGCTGAGGGGGCCGTTGCCACGGCAGAGGCTGCAGCGCCGGAGGCAGCAGAAGTGGCGGCACCAGAGCCAGCGGAAGAGGCGGAGGGGGCGGCACCAGGGGCAGCGGAAGAGGCGGAGGGGGCAGCACCAGGGGTCGCCGAAGTTGCCAGCAGCGCCTCCCCACCGGCAGAGGAGGTGGAACCGGAGGTGGTGCTGGGAAGGCCTCCTCCCAAGCACGGCGGAGATCCCTCTTCCCCGGCTCATAGCCAAATGCCACCAAGCTCAGAAGGAGCTAGAGGCCGGCATGCGCCGGGAGTGGGAGAAGCTGGAGGCAGAACGCCACCGACTCTCCGACTGGGAGGCCCGTCTGGGCGACCGCATCAACTCCGTCTCTGCCCGCTACGCCAAGGAGCGCGCCAAGCTCGTGCAGGGGCGTGAGCTTCTGCAGGAGGAGCTGGAGCAAGCTCGCGTCCGGGAGGCGGCGGCGCTCCAACGGGAGAAAGAGGCCAGGCGGCGGGAAACGGAAGCCCTTGAGGGGCTGATCGCCGTGGAGGAGATGAAGCAGGCGGTGGCAGACAGGGATCGGGTCGCCCGGGAGCTGGCAGCCGCGGCGAGGGAGGCGTTTGCAACGGCCGAGACGCAACTGGCCACCCTTGCGGATCGGGTGGCGGTGGCAGCAAAGAAAGAGGAAGAGCTGGCCGCCCGAGAAGCAGAGGAGGTGGCCCGGCTGCAGGAGCTCCAAAGGCGGGAAGAGGCCGTGGAGGAGGAGCTGGCAGCCGGGAACCGGAGGCTCCAGGAACGCGAGGCAGCACTCCAGGAGAGGGAGGCCAAGGTGGAGGGGCTCTTGGCAGAGCAGCGCGCCGGCATCAACCGATTAACAAGATGGGTTGGTGCGGTGAACCCTCTGCTAGAGGCGCTCGGAGCCAACCCCATCTGGGTACCGGAGGCTCCTTCACCATTCGGCGCCGCGCTCCAGCTGTTGGACTCCACCGCCAGGCGGCTACAGGATGCGGAGGCCGGCCTACAGGACCTCCTGGAGGCAGAGGGACGAGTAGTTGCCCGGGAGATGGCGGAGTACATCCTCACCAGCTTCCGAAGCCATGATCCTGCCGTTCAGCTGACTCCCGTCCTGGTCGGACCCCTCCGGACGACAGCGGCCGCCGTGCGAGAAGGGGTCCAGGAGGTTGTAGACATGGTCGCGGCTCGCCTCCGGCGACGTCCCGAACCTGCAGAGAGTGGGAGTGCCTCCGGACCACCAGAGCAGTAGTGCCAGTATCTTTTTGTTATTTCTTTTGTAATATAACTTTTGTTATTGTAAGATAACTTTATAATGTTGTGCACATTTTCAGTAATACGTTTAAGTATTCCATGTGTCTACTTTTTGCGAAAAACTTAGCTTTTTTCCTGGTTGTCGATCTGCAAAGTGCTTTTGGGCACACCGAGATCCCGTGGCCCCCTGGGAGGTAGTCGCGATAGGTCGGGACTAGCTGCCATAGAATTGAGGTCCTGCACATGACTTAGGATCGACGTTTAGTAGACGTCCCCACAGGTTCCCGGTCTGGCCAGCGAAGGCTTCCTAAGTTGCGTAGCGAGTCAAAACTCTAGGACCCATGTTCGAGGGCTAAAAGGGGTCCCAGCCCCCTGGTACATGGTTTGAGGTACAACGGCGCTCACCCTAGGAGGGCAGGGCGTGTAGGCTTAGGGTACGGAACCAGGCTAAGCGGCTACACAACCCTGGACCCCAGCAAAGGGCGAGCGCGTCTCCCTGAAGCCAGTTCACAGGGGTCCGGTTCCTTTTCTCCTATGAAACAAAGGTCCCGGGCAGAGACGTGGCGTAGCAACTTAAGAAGGGCCTTGGGCATGACACAGACGCGGAAAACATGCGAGGGGTTAGCGTAACAAGAAGCGAAAAAATATAGAATCGCATAGACTTCAAGGACGCATTTGAGAACAAATTTTCCCTTAATAAATTGGTACAGAAGAGTTGTGCGATGTACGCCAGGGGCCGGGTTTACGAGGGCGGACCTCGACCGCCCTGGTCCGCACGGTGATGCTACCAATTACAAAGGGAAAATTCCCACTCAATCGGGTCCTAGGGATAGAACTTACGGAGGTGCTCAATGTTCCATGGATTGGGCAGTTGCATTCCATCCTCCGCAGCCAAACGAACAGATCCGGGTTGGCACACCTTTGTCACCTTAAAGGGCCCCTCCCAGCTGGGGGAGAGCTTGTGCATGCCCTCTCGGTTCAGGATCCGCCTTAGGACTAGGTCCCCGACCCGGAGCTCCCTACTACGCACGAACCGTTGGTGGTAGCGCCGGAGCGCTTGGTTGTACCGTGCGTTTCGGACTGTTGCTCGCCATCTGCGCTCGTCGACGAGGTCCACATCTTGGCGACGCTCCTGTTCCTGCATTTCCTCATCAAAAGATCGGACTCGCAGAGAGCCCATGGTGATCTTCGGGGGAAGGCACGCTTCGGCCCCGTAAACCAAGAAGAAAGGAGTTTCCCCTGTTGCCCGGCTGGGTGTGGTCCGATTCCCCCATAACACACTCGGAAGCTCTTCAATCCACCTTGCGCCATGCTTCTCAAGGTCACAGTAGGTTCGGATCTTGAGCCCTCTGAGGATTTCGGCATTGGCCCGCTCAACTTGGCCATTGCTCCTGGGATGCGCCACTGAGGCGAAACAGAGCTGGATGCCCATATCCTCACAGTACTCCTGGAAGTAATGGCTCGTGAACTGAGTCCCATTGTCAGTAATGACCCTGTTCGGGACCCCGAACCGGCACACGATTGACCTGAGGAAAACAGTTGCCGACGCCTTGGTGATGCTGACCACTGGGGTTGCCTCCGGCCACTTAGTGAATTTGTCAATAGCAACATAGAGGTACCGGTAACCACCGACGGCCCTAGGGAAAGGTCCCAAAATATCCAACCCCCACACGGCAAAGGGCCAAGAGGGAGGAATCATCTGCAGCGCCTGAGCTGGAGTGTGTATCTGCCTTGCATGGAACTGGCATGCTTTGCAGGACTTTACCAACTCAGCTGCATCCTGGAGTGCTGTCAGCCAGTAAAAGCCATGCCGGAAAGCTTTACCAACCAGCGTGCAGGATGAAGAATGACTTCCGCACTCGCCTCCATGGATCTCCGCAAGCAAGTCGCGGCCTTCTTCCTGGGTGATGCACCGCATGAGGACGCCGTTGGCGCCACGGCGGTAGAGATCCCCTTCTACCACCGTGTACCGCTTAGCCATGCGGACAATGCGCTCAGCAGATGCTTGATCTTCAGGAAGGTAATTATCTTTCAGGTAGTCCCGGACCTTAGAGATCCATGCATCAGGACCTTCCTAAGAAACTGGGCGTGGCTCCCTGAGGTCTTCGGGACCCTCAAGGGAGGACACAACCCTTGGCGGGCACCACGGATGGATTGCCGCCGGGACCGCTAGCTTCGAGGTGCTAGTCCGACCCCCTTCGCCCAGGTCGGCGGACTGGGCGGAAGGCTTCAGCAGACGTCTCAGGAAGACGCCCTCAGGCACGGGTGCCTGGGTCGATGCGCTTGCGGAGAGTGCATCAGCTGCTGTGTTGCCTTCGCGTGGAACATGTTGCAGTTCCAGCACATCAAAATCCTTCTCCAGCCTCTTCACATGGATGAGGTAGGCTGCGAGCTGGGGGTTGTTGCAGCAACACTCCCCCCGGACCTGCCTGATGATGAGTTGGGAGTCCCCTTTGACCAGGAGCTCCCGGACCCCCAGGGACAGAGCCGCCGTGAGCCCAAAGATTAAGGCCTCATACTCCGCCATGTTGTTGGTGGCCTCAAAATCAAGGCGCACCATGTACTTTAACTGTTCGCCACGTGGGTCGATGAGGACCACGCCAGCCCCGGCCCTCTTGCCACGGGCGGACCCGTCAAAGAAGAGGGTCCAGTGAGGTCCGGTAAAGACCGGAGCCTTGACCTCCGGACATGGGGGGTCCGTCCCTTGGTCCGGACCCCCGGAGGCGCTTGGTGCAGGCGTCCATTCCGCGATGAAGTCAGCAAGGATCTGGCTCTTGATGGCGTGACGCGGTTGGAAGTCGAGCTGGAACCCAACGAGCTCTGCTGCCCACTTGGCGATGTTGCCTGTGGTGTTGGAGTTGTGGAGGATGGCCCTCAACGGGTAGGCGGTCTCCACCACAACCTTGTGGGCCTGAAAGTAATGGCGGAGTTTCCTGGACGCAACAAGTATGGCATAAAGAAGCTTATGCGTTTCAGGATACCTGGCCTTTGCCTCGTGAAGGACCTCACTGACATAGTAGACCGGCTTCTGGACGGTCCTGACTCTGCCAGGTGGATTAGATACTTCGGCTCCAGCTGGGTACCCGTTGGCCCCCAGGCTGCTTAGCGCTTCTCCGGGTCGGGACCCGGCCGGACCCTCCGAAGTAGGGCCAGTTACTGGAGTGGTGGAGGCCGGACCTCCTTCTCCTGCAGGGGGTTCCGCGGGGGCCCCCTGCGGGAGAGGCTCGGACCTCTCGGTGACCAGCACCATGCTGATCACTTCGGTCGTTGCTGCAAGATAAAGAAACAGTGTCTCACCTGGGTCCGGTGCGACCAGGACCGGCAAGGAGGTAAGGTACTGCTTCATCTCTTGGAAGGCACGTTCTGCCTCTTCGGTCCATGCAAATGGGCCGGACCCCCTCATCAATTTAAAGAAGGGAAGCGCCCTCTCCGCCAGCCTCGAAATGAAGCGGCTGAGGGCTGCAAGGGACCCTGTTAACCTCTGTACATCCTTGAGGCGCGCAGGGGGCCTCATTGCTTCAATCGCCCGGACCTTATCCGGGTTGGCTTCGATCCCCCGATGGGAGACCAGGAAACCAAGGAGCTTTCCCGCCGATACGCCGAAGACGCATTTCTCGGGGTTAAGCTTGGTGGAGGTCGCCCGTAACTTGTCGAAGACTTGAGCTAGATTTTCTAAGAGGGAATTTGACTCTCTAGTCTTGACAACGATGTCATCAACATACACCTCGACTATATCTCTAACCAAATCACCTAGAGTGATGTTCATTGCACGAGCAAAGATGGGTAGAGCATTAAGCAATCCACAAGGCATCACTATATAACAATAAAGACCATCCACTGTTACAAAAGCTGTGTGCTTCCTATCATCACTAGCCATTTTGATTTGATGAAAACCAGAATAGGCATCTATGAAGGATAGCAAATCACACCCGGAGGTGGAGTCTACAATCTGATCTATACGCGGAAGTGGATAAGGGTCTTTTGGACATACCTTATTAAGATTGGTGTAGTCGATGCACATCCGAAGCTTTCCGTTGGCCTTTGGGACCACAACTGGGTGGCCAACCATACAGGATGGTAGACCTCCTCGATGAAACCAGCCTGCAGCAGCTTGCGGACCTCTTCACGGATGAAGTTTTGCCGCTCAATGGACTGCTTGCGTGGCTTCTGCCGGACCGGCCTGGCGTCGGGGTGGATCTTCAGATGATGCTCGATCACCTCCCTGGGGATCCCGGGCATCTGTGACGGTTCCCAGGCGAACACGTCGACATTTGCCTGGAGGAAGGCGATGAGCGCGCTTTCCTATTTCTCTCCCAGGTTGCCACCGATGCGGGTGGTCTGGGAGGTCTCCGCTCCGACCTGGACGGTCTTCACGGGAACATCGTCCGTGTCGGATGGACGGACCTTTGGTGCCTTGGCCAGAGCCTTGGCACGTGAGGTCGAGGGGTCGGACCCCTGGGCGCCAGCTGCAGGGGTGAGCCCCGTGGCCAGCGCATGGAGCTTTTCGACCGCCACAACAGCAGCGGCACGATCGCTCTGGACGGTGAGGACGCCTGCTGAAGAGGGCATTTTCAGGACCAGGTACCCGTAGTGGGCGACGGCCATGAACCGGTACAGGGCCGGTCTGCCGATGATGGCATTGAAGGGGAGGTTAACTTCCGCAACCTCGAACTGCACGTTCTCGGTACGGAAATTGTCCTTCGTCCCGAATGTAACCGGTAGGGTGATGGTCCCCACCGGGTACACGGGATCTGGGCCCACTCCTGAGAACGGGCGTGACGGAGCCAGCTTGGACTCCGGGATCTGCAGGTGCTTGAACGCTGCATAGCTAATAACGCTGAGGCCGGCGCCTCCGTCAATCAGCACATGGTGAAGGCGAACATTGGCAATGGTGGGTGCCGTGATGAGCGGCAGCACTCCCGCGCCCGCCATGTTCTCTGGGCAATCGGACGGCCCGAAGGAGATGGTGGTGCCCTTCCACCGCTGGTGGGGCGCCGCCCTCGGCACCCCTGGTTTCACCGAGAGGACCTCCCGGCGAAGGGCCTTGACGTCCCGCCGGGAGACAAGTTCTGAGCTGCCGCCGTACATGACGTACAGCTTCTTGCGGCGCTCGTCACCCCCGGACTCGGAGTCGGATTGATGGAAGAGACCCTTAAGGTCTTTGTTCGGGGTCTGGTACCCCAACTCCCTCTCAGCTGCGGCCGCGTCGGCGTCAGGGGCTTTCTCCTTGCCGGACCGCCGCGGAGGGGAGGGGCCTTCCTTTAAGGCTTGGTCTCGCCTCTTACTGAGGCGCTCCGCAAGCTTCAGGATCTCGCGGCACTCGGTGGCGCTGTGGCGAGCCCCTGGATGGACGGGGCACGACCCGGGGTCGGTGCGCCCCTATCGTGGACGCTTGCCACGGGAGTTCTGGCCCCCGGTCGTCGCAGCTGCAACGGCCGGACCCCCAATCCTTGACTTGTCGAAGCCACGGTTCTTCCTGTTCTTCTTCTTGCCGCTGCCAGGGGCAGCGACACTGGGTCCACTCGTTTGAGCAGGTCCTGCATGGGTTGCAGAGTGCCATGCACGGCCTTCTGCAGCCCGAGCGCATTTGTCCGCCAGAGCGAACAAGGTGGTGACGGCTTCCACTTGGTGGGTCGCCAGCTTCTCTAGCATCTTCTCGTCTCAGACCCCCTGTCGGAAGGCTGTGATGATCGATGCATCTGAGATACGTGGGATAGTTCCACGTACCTTGGTGAAGCGGGAGATGAAGGCCCGGAGGGTTTCCCCGGGTTGTTGCCTCACGGCGTGGAGGTGGGCCTCCACGCCATACTGCTGGTACGCACTGGCGAAATTCGCCGTGAACTGTGCACAGAGCTCACCTCAGGACTGGATGGATCCCGGGGTAAGGTTCATGAGCCAGGTCCGGGCTGGCCCGGTCAAGGCTACATGAAAGTAACTTGCCATGACGGCTTCGTTACCTCCAGCTGCCGTGATGGCGGTGATATAGACCTGCAGGAACTCTGACGGGTTGGTGGACCCGTCATATTTTTCTGGTAGGTGAGGTCGAAACTTGGACGGCCAGGCGACCGCGCGGAGGTGGTCTGCGAGCGCCGCGCAGCCCACGCCCGACACCGGTGCCTGGGGGAGTCCCTGCGGCCCGGCCGCAGCCGCATCGAGCTCGGGCGCAAGGTCCCGACCCTCAATGTTGAGCCGTCGGTTTCGTGCTCGCTCGATGGAGATCCTGGCATCCTCTCCTGCATGCCTGCGGTTGAGCTCCGCCCGGAGGTCCTCGGTCCGTGCACTCCTCACGGATGGTGAGTGCACAGAACCGGATGCGCCGCCTTGGCGACGGCGCTGCCTGGATACAGACCCCCCCGCTGGGCCTGGGGAAGCCTGCACCAGGTTGAGGAGGCGATCGACGTCGTCACGCCATTGTCTGTGCGCGTTTGGCGACGCCGCCTCACCAGGGGGGTTGCGGAGCAACTCCCTGGCTGCCATGAGGGGCCCACTCGGTGAAGGCACCGATTGGGCCACAGAGGCCCGCTCTGCTGCCCGCTGTGGAGCAGCGCGCGGGGCCGCCCGAGAGGGGGGTCGACACGAAGCGTGTGGCGTCGTGGACGCCACTTCTTCACCAACCATGAGATCGTGATGACCGTTCTCCTGTGCCATCGCAGGAGTCGAGGAGGTCGACCGAGTGCTATCCAAACCTAGGTCCCCTACCTGGCGCGCCAAATGTCGGAGGAATTCTCCAGCCGGGTGGCGGAAAGCACCCGCCTAATCCTAGTTTAGGATGGGTTTGGAGGAGACTTAGGAGCGCTCCATCGGTGGACAGATGAACACAAGAGTGACACGAAGATTTAGAGTGGTTCGGGCCGCCGGAGCGTAACACCCTACGTCCACTTGGGAGTTGTATTGGCTACGTGAGCCTAAATGGAAAGCAGCATAAGCTTGTGTGTCTGAGCCTTGGATGTTCCCTTCTAACGAGTGCACTCTCCCTTTTATAGTTCAAGGGGAGTGCTTACACTGTGCGGGACCCCGACAGGTGGGCCCGGCCAACAGGGGCCGTTCTACGAGAGATAAGGAGGTCTTCTCCTCGAGCTCCTCTCCGTAGTCCTCTCGATCGAGAAGTTGATGTGCGTATCCACAGCCAGGATATGGCCATGTACAGCCTTGTCTTGCACAGTGTCCGGTGTCAGCGTTGTCCAACAGTGAAGCCGTGCTGTCACTGTTGGGATGGAACCTCCTGTCAGGGGGCGAGCCGGCGCTGGCTCGTGACATGCGCACTGTTACAGCGCAAGCCTTAGCACGCCTATTATACAGAACCATCATCACGCGCGCAGCACCGTGACGGGACTGCACACAGTCCGCGCACTGTGCACGGTGATACGACGCGCCGCCTTGGAAACAGGCAGGCTTAAACCGTGGTGTCAGCTTACCTGCCCCGTGTGTCAGTGGCAGGCCACTCTTTTTGACTTGGGCGCGCTCGGCCCAGCTACCGCATTAAATGCGGGTAGGTGGGTTGGAGACCCGCGAAGGGCCTTCAGCCGCAGGCACGTGGCAGGGCCAGCCCCGCTCCCTCTATAGGACGGCACACGGCGGCACCGGTCCCCTTCCCCGGGGGGAAGGGGGGCCGGGCCCTCCGAGGCCGGTTGTATCAGTCTGGCCCGTGTTGGTCCGGCCATCACACGTAGCGCCCGCGGACCCCCTGGGGAGTCCGGGTCCGCGGGGGCAACCCGTGAGCCCTCCTGCCCTCCTGGGTGCGCAGAGGCCCCGGACCTCCCAGAGCCCCGGGAGGGTCCGGAGACCGTGGTCCCAGCTGTCAGGCCCGGGTAATGTGCCTCGTCACCCAGAAGGCGAGGGGGAGATTATGGATTATGAGACGCCAAGGGTCTGGACACCCTAGCAGGAGGTACCCCTGTCTGTATGTACCGACAGTCGCTATAACCGGGACTAAAGGATAATTCCGGATTGGCGGTTCCGGTTAGAAAACTGGAATTATTGTGGTTTTCCAACCGAGACTATCGAGGGTTTCTGTACTAGTGGGAGGCAGCTTCATAGGATGGAGCTCTTCCGAGCACCAATTACTAGTGTAATTTGAATATTGTTTGTATCAGCAAGGTCAAATCTTACTAGTGTCTAGTGGCATACTGGCATGCAATGGAGAAGTGGATGCTTGGAGATGAAGATAGCCACGGGTGGTTAGCCTGTACGTCATTTTTAGGCTTAAACAAAGTGTGGAATTCCAATGGGTCAAGCATGAATGTTGTACCATACAACTTGCTGTCTAAGCATGCAGGATGTGAATAGCAAGCTATATTGTTTTTAGTACACGTCACAGAGTGCTGTGGGAGTTATGGTAGGATACCAATGGGCCAGCGGGCTACAATAGCAAACGACAAAGGCCCTGTTTTAGATAGCTAATCGATAATAGTCTGTTTAGCTAGCTAAAGTTTGGCTAACTAGTTATTAGCAAACTAATTGCTAATTATTAACATGAATAGACCATGCTATCCCTCTATTTTTTCGTCAGATCTTCTACAGCTATATGTTTGGCACTAGTTTTTTTACGGCAGACAGCCTGCTCTCTAATTGGCACCAACTATTTTTTTTTTTACGGAATACTGCAGGTAGCTGCCAGTCCTGAAGGACCTGTTCCCTATCGGCAAAACTGTACGATGTTATTTTTTTACTGCCAACAAAGAAACTGAGAACTGCATGATCCTATTTTTCTTCCCACCAACACAGGCAAATAAAGTGCTACTTTCGGAGGAGATGCATGTGGCGGAACAGATATGATGGAAAAAAAAGAGCAGAACGTTGGGCGAGTAATTATGGCAGGACAAGGAGCTGGTAAGGTGGGAAAAATCAAAGAAAGAGTTAGGGGTAAATTGGTCTTTTGAAGTTTTTAAGCTGGATTAGCTAGGTTCAATCCGTTTAATGAGATAATACTGTTTCAATTAGCTGGAATATTATTAGCTACTCCATTAGCTGACATGTTTGGATCCATAATAGCTAAATTTAGCAACCTAACCATTAGGTTGAGGATCCTATTGTAAATAAATTATCATATACATATGTACTACCCTTGCTTCTGAAAAGGAATATGAAAAAATGGTAAAAATAATAAAAGTATAATAATTGATAGGCTGAGTAATAAAATTCCTCTTAGGTTAAGCTAGTGTAACCTTTTATTATCCTAATAATGAAAATGGATGAGTGCTCTTTGATGGTCATTAATACAATACATGACGATCTGGACTACCAAAACAAACCAAAACTAGTTTATTTTGTTTGTCCAATTAAAACATCATATATTCATGAGTCGAGCTAGTAGTAAAGATTTATTTTTTTAGAAGAGTAAGAATTTATTTCAAAGTCAACACGGCAAATGAATTCGATTGAAAAGCCCATAAGTTTGGTTTCCGTCGAATCCAATTGTTGCCCTTGACAACGCACGCGATCTAAGTTAATCCTTTTCGGTCAACCTTAATCTGTACACTAATTAACTATATATATATATATATATATATATATATATATATTCCATTGGATAGCATCAGCTGATGAACTTTCTCAGAAATTCACTGACGCTCTGACCGCACACTGAATTCAAACAGGTAATAATCAAACCCCAGTTCAGTTCAAAGTGATGTACTTATTGTACCGGTATACTGCGTCGTTCATTCTTTTTGACATTATTCATCAGTCATTGTTCATCCAAGGGAAGCAACTAGCGATAGTCTCTTGGCTGTAGAAGTTTTCCGCAGGCATGACATGATCCGATCACGCGGATATAACATCACAAATTAAAAGAACTGCAAAATTCTCACGCTTTTGTCATCAGCATGTGACAAATATTGTAGAGATTTTAGTTACTAGTATACGTATTTGTATTTGATGGAGTTTTGTAAAAGGTCAACCCGACCTTAATGCCAAAGAAATGATAGCGGATTAACCAATTCGCCAACGCGTGTGAACTTTCCGGTGTTTATAGCAAAATCACACGTTGTTGGGCATCAATGCGTCATCTGTGGTGTTGTATTTCAGCAATGAAGAGCCAGAGATCACTTTTTTTCTTGTGGTGGCAAACTAAAGCAGGCACTTAAGTCCAATGATTCGGAATTTTGTCATCAACGCGCTATAGATGGTTTGATTTTGGCTTCCTTTGGGTATTTTGATTCTGTCACTTTAACTGAATTTTGTTCTCATTTCAATTTCTTCATGCAAATCAATGAGTCCACGGAAGCATTAATTACTGCATGGTTTTACTTTGGATCAGCGAGACAGCGACCAGAAAATTCAGTCTAAATTATAGTTTGCTTAGATTTTGTTATAAGCCAAACTATTATACTGTTGACCAAAATTTACTTGGATACTGCAAAGTATTTACGCTTTTTGTTCCACGAACTTGGTAACAATGGTGGCATACCACAAAGCTTAAAGGAAAAATAGAGGAACGACGTGTACAGCCACACCTACACGCGGGTGTGGGCCCACGTAACCTCGGACCACCCTTCACATTTCACAAGTCGCAGCTTCCGGTTTCCGTTATCCTGACGCACAGAGCAGACTGCGGACGGGAAACTTTTTGCAGTTAAGCCCTCCGATAATAGCTTAATCTTACATGCCGAAGATTTCAGCCAAGCCCTCTCAAGTTTCGTTAATTGCAGGCTCCCTTCCTGCATAGACGGCCGCCCACGGTGACGGCGTGTGGCGGATTTGGCGGGAGCCAACGGCTCAAGCAAGCTATAAAGCCGGAGCACAAGGTTCACCATTGCTGGCCGACATTGACTCGTCTCCTCCACCGGACCCCCCGACATTGCTCGGCTGCTCGGCTCGCCGATGGACTCGCCGGCGACCCCCTCCAGGGGCCCCGCGAGCTTCGTCACGCAGGCCAACGCCCTCCTCCGCAAGAACCTCTGCTTCCAGGTCACTTCCCCTGTTTCCTCTTCCTCTGTTTCTTGCATTGCCTTTGCCGCGATGATCCGAGGAGGGGCATCTGATGATCGTCTTGTTCTTGTGGGGGGTGCGAGCGCAGAAGCGGAACCTCAAGACCAACGTCGGCATCACGCTCTTCCCGGTGCTCCTCTGCGTGATCCTCGTCCTGATCCAGGGCGTCATCGACCGGGAGCTCGACAAGCCCAAGTACCGCTGCGGCTGCGCCTGCGTCGACCCGGGCCCCGCCGCGGCCGGGGACGCGTGCCGCCGGACCGAGTGCGGCGTCCAGCACTCCACGCTGGATCAGGTCGGGAGCTGCCCGATCCCCAGCCCGACCCCGTGGCCGGCGCTCGTGCAGCTGCCGCGGCCCGAGTCGCGCGCCGTCAGGACCGACGGCCAGCCGTTCGACGGCTTGCCTGACCCGACCTGCCGGGACACCGGCTCCTGCCCCGCCGCCGTCCTCGTCACCGGCAACAACCGCTCGCTTGCTGAAAGTATATTTACTCTACTACTTCTTCTATGTCATGCTAGCACGCTTCTTCCATGCTACAAGTCAATGAGAAACATTGTTGTTCATGATCTGCGTGCTCTGTTTGCCTTTCGATTGACAGGTCTTTCGGGTGGACTGTTTCCTTCTTTGACTTCCACGTTCAATTTCACGGACTATCTTGATACGCTCTCCAAGATTGTCGCTGTGAGTTTCTTTTTCATCGTTCCTGATTGCAGGACTCGCTTATCAGTTGCTGTACTTCGTGTTTTCCTTCTGTCAGTAATGGATGTTCTTGGTTTGATTCATCTTTGTAGGGTTCAGACACGTGGCCGTGGACAACACAGTTAATAGAGCCGGTGTTTATACCAGGGAACAATTTGTACCTGGTGCAGCCTCGGTGTTTATCCAATCTGTCGCAGACAGTTTCATCCAATGCCGGGGCCATACCCCTTCAGCTCAGTAAGTAGAATTTCCTATCTTGGTCCACTTCCTTCTACCATCAAGGATGCAATTTAGTATGTACAAGGATAGAAAGGCACAACTTAGGACTTTGTCAAGATTATACTACAGGACATCATAGGAAATAAAATTTATCTCGTTTGTAAGCTCATGAATTCACCACAGATATACTACCGGACCTAATAATGTCAGAGTATTTTTCATGATTACTACTCTTTATATTTCATTACTCTATTTGTTGGTTCTGTTTGTCGCTATTCATGGACTCAATGATCCATTGTCCAAATATCATAAAGTGGCAATCTTCTATGATTGGGTTGCTAGCCTTTAATTTCTTCCCGTAAATAAGCTGTGAATTATTTTATTTTTGTTTCGCTAGCAATATTGCTTCTACTCATGTTGAATTCTTATGTAGTCTCTTTCGGCAATTAAGAATCCGAGGCTATCAATTTTTCATATATATTTTCCTGGACCTACTGAAATATGTAATTCTGATCAAATTTTCTTTTCCATGTGTTCAGACGTAGACTGCATTCAGGGTTTATCATTATGGCGGGAAAGTGCATCGATTGTAAATGATGAATTATTTAAGGGTTACAGACAACAAGGTGGAGGCGGTGGAGGAGGAAAGACTAATGAATTTGTTGCAGGTGATCTAATCTTCTGATGAGACTTTGGCAAAATATTATTCATTATCGGTTCATTTTTTATGTGTATAACCTGCTTCTCCAGGTTATGACTTCCTGAACACAAATAGGAATGGTCTTGAAATAAATATTTGGTACAACTCTACTTATAACAACAACACTGCATATGTACGTATTGCATTACTACGAGTTCCACGCTTGGTTAATACGGTAGGTTTGTACTATAGCACAACATCAGTTTCAAGTGATACTCATCTGTATTTCAACTACTGATAATACTGATGCTTTCTGTCTTTTAGGCATCCAATGCATATATCAAATTTCTTAGAGGAAGTGGAGTAGAAATGTTGCTCGAATATGTTAAGGAGATGCCCAAAGTAGGAACAAAACAGAAATTTGATCTCTCTTCACTTCTTGGTCCACTGTTCTTCACATGGATCATTGAACTGCTATTTCCAGTGAGTGTGAGATATAATCTTTTTTAAGGATAGTAGGAAAAATGGCTTGAATGTTGAGTCAACATTACACCTTTTTCAGGTCATATTAACATATCTCGTGTATGAGAAGCAACAGAAGCTGAAAATTATGATGAAGATGCATGGTCTGAAGGATGGTCCTTACTGGCTTATCTCTTATGCATACTTCTTTGCTCTGTCGGCAATCTACATGATACTATTTTTGATTTTTGGCTCTTTGATCGGTAATTAACCAGAACTTTATTCAAGAATAAATTTTTCAAATGAATTATGCAATTTGAATTTGACTTTCCTCTGTGCAGGTCTACGTTTCTTTAAAACAAATGCCTACAGCATTCAGATAGTCTTCTACTTCATCTACATAAACCTGCAGATTGCACTTGCATTTTTTGTAGCTTCCTTCTTTTCTGCAGTCAAAATAGCCACAGGTTCTTGCTTGACATATGTAGCTTCTGAAGAAATCCTTTGATGCTTTCCAATGATCTTATTGACTGATTCGAGAATCATTGTGCTACAGTGGTTGGTTACATCTATGTATTTGGCTCTGGCTTACTAGGGGAATTTCTTCTTGGCTTTTTTGTTGAGGATACTAGTTTTCCAAGTAAGGTTCTATCTTGCTATGGTTTGATAGCTCTCTTGAGGTTGTATGCATAACTATATCCTTTTTTTTATGTACAAAGAGGGTTGGATAGTTGTAATGGAGATTATCCCTGGATTTTCATTGTACCGAGGATTATACGAGTTTGGTCAATATGCATTCGCTGGAAATGCAATGGGGGCCGATGGTATGAAATGGGCCAACCTAGATGACCCAGATAACGGAATGCGTGGTGTCTTGATTATTATGGTTGTGGAGTGGGCCATCCTGCTCCCATTGGCATTCTATGTGGATCAAGTCTCGTCACTGGGTGGTGGATTCCGGAAAAATCCCTTATTTTTTTTGAAGTGCTTTAAGAAACGTTCTCTATCATTGCGGAGATATAGCTTTGGAGGGCAAGGATCTAAAGTGGTCGTTGAAATGGACAATCCTGATGCTGCTCAAGAGGTAAGTTATTACTCTCTTACATTATCTCTCACTCTCAGTAATACTCTCTATATTTCTTATTTTCTAAATTATGCTCAGAGAGAGGTGGTCGAGCAACTTCTGCTGGAACCCATTGCAAACCAAGCAATCCTATCTGATAACCTCAGGAAGGTTTACCATGGAAAAGATGGAAACCCTGACAAACTTGCAGTCCAAGGGTTGTCTCTCGCCATACCAAAAGGCCAGTGTTTCGGAATGCTTGGCCCGAATGGAGCTGGGAAAACATCCTTCATCAGCATGGTACAACAACGTAACCTATTACTTCAAACTTTTGACAAAATTTAGGTTACATTATGCATTCCTCAGTGACATATTTTTCCCTGCAGATGATTGGGCTTGTTCCACCAACATCTGGCACTGCCTATATACATGGAATGGATATAAAGACTGATATGGATGCCATCTATACTAACATGGGTGTATGCCCACAGCATGAGTAAGCGTTGCTCTAAATTTTATATTTTCTGTCAAAGACACATTTCTGCAGTTTACTGTTGCATTCTAGTGCAATCACTGCTCACAGACTTTGAAATGAATGCAGCTTACTTTGGGAAACATTGACTGGAAGAGAGCATCTATTGTTTTATGGGAGACTAAAGAATCTTAAAGGCACTGAACTGTTAAAGGTACAGTTCTGCAATTGGGCTATTCAGTTCCTATTTACCTGAGAAATACTATGTGGTAGAAGTATAATATGTTTGTTCGTTAGATTCCATAAAAGTTCATAGACGTGGATAGATCGATATTTGAGTTTACAATATTATATACTGCAGGCTGTTGATGACTCTCTGAAGAGTGTTAATCTGTTTCATGGTGGTGTTGGTGATAAGCAAGTGGGGAAGTACAGCGGGGGCATGAAACGAAGGCTTAGTGTCGCTATGTCATTAATTGGGGATCCAAAAGTACTACCCTTACTTATGTTATGTTTTTAAGTGCAAAATATAGATTGGCATGTTAATAATTTAATATTTTATAGGTTGTTTTTATGGATGAGCCGAGCACTGGACTAGATCCAGCATCAAGAAACAACCTGTGGAGTGTTGTGAAGGAGGCTAAGAAAAACCGTGCCATCATTCTTACAAGTATTATTGTGCCCTTCTATTATTCTATTTATTACTTATATAGACGAGACGATGTTAACTCATCAGGTCATTATAACAGCACACTCAATGGAGGAGGCAGAAGTACTATGTGATAGACTTGGAATATTTGTGGATGGTGGTTTCCAATGCATTGGTAACCCAAAAGAGGTAACTTACATAGTTTCATATTTACCTGTATGAAGCAAACAAGTACATTTTTTGTGCTCTGTTTCTGTTTATTCTATACTTAGTAAATGTTTGTCATCACCTTTTTTTTTTGCAGTTGAAAGCAAGATATGGTGGCACCTACGTGCTCACAATGACAACATCTTCGGAGAATGAGCAGGAGGTTCAACAGCTGGTTCACCGCCTATCACCGAATGCGAGCAGGATATACCATATATCAGGAACCCAGAAATTCGAGCTACCAAAGCAGGAGTTGAAGATTGCAGATGTATTCCATGCTGTTGAAAGTGCAAAAAGCCGATTCAGCATATATGCTTGGGGCCTGGTTGACACCACCATGGAGGATGTTTTCATCAAGGTTGCCAAGGGTGCACAAGCCTTCAGTATGGTCGCATAAGTAGTACACTGGATGTATAGGTGATTATGCTCTTGTTGAGTACTATGTGGTGTTTAGCTTGCCTGAACTTTTGTTTAGTCTTCTTTAAGGATTGTGCTTGAGGTGTATATTTATTAAATAGTTAGGTTGTATAGTCTATAGTTGAATTCTTTCTTATTGCTCTTTATCAAATACTGATGTACTCTGTTAGTATTATCTGATATAAACAATGTTAGTAACATAAATCATGATTGACCAAAAGATATAAAGGAATGCAGAATCGTGGATTTTGGGCTAAATGCACGGTTCCATTTTGTCTTATACATACCAATAAGGATTGTAACCACTCGTGACAACAGATGACATAATCTTGAAGTGGTATTTTTCTATGGTATCTGGAATGAAAAGGATTGATTACAATGCTGGCTCCATTTGTGTGTTAATTTTTTTTTAATACTGTTCTATTCGGAAAAGGGTAGGTACAAGGAGGAAAATCTCATTGCTAACTTCTATACATAGTGAGCTGTTAGACACACCATTGTATTATTGTCTATTCTAAAGAAAAATTAAATAAATAGAATATTTGCTATCAGCTGGGGTTTCTGGTCAAAACAAGAATGGGAACTGAAATAACACAGGATCCCTCCCCAGTGATTCAGATGGAGATGGGGCAATCTTCTGTAATAACGAAACGATTTTTTTGGCGCATCGGTTCCAAATACATGGTCAAATTATTGCCATTAGCACATAAACAGCTGAACTAACTACTTTCTGAAATGACACGGAGCTTGTGCGCCGTATCAGGGAAAAGCTATCCTCTGGGTTCAGGCAGGAGCTCGCCACCTGGGAGTGCTTGCGTCCATCATTTTGTCAGTTGGGCCAGCAAATAGACATTAAGGTTATTTGAACCTTTTTGGTTGTAATGTAACACTTATCAGTGAGCACGCTAGCATGTGATTTGCGAGTGCCCAGGTGCCTTATGGTGTAACCGTTCAAAGCTTCCAAGAAGAGCGTAACCCTGTTCCACATTAGTTTTGGCGACAAATCTATAAGCGTGTACACAGTGGTGGCTTGAAAGAAGCATTGCCATCGCGCTTATAGCAATCCTTCAGTAATCCAATCTTTCATAGTTCTACTTCATCAAAGACGTGCATCTCTCTTATGTATTCGATAAGAAAAAGGTAGTTCTACTTCATCCATTTCCCTCCCACCTCCAATGAACTTCATTGTCCAGCAGCACATTTTCAGCACAATCAGTGGAGGAGGCTGAGGAGTTGTGCAACTGTGTCGGTATCTTTGTAGATGACGACTTCCATTTCTAGAATTCCAAATGAGGTATGAGCACACATTTTCAGCACAATCAGTGGAGGAGGCTGAGGAGATATTGTACACAGAATTTTAACATTTTCCAAGGAATGTAGTTGCATCAAGAATGTGACACTGCCGATGCAGCTGAAGGCAAAGTACAGTGGGACTCGGATCCTGACGATCATGACGGAGCCAGATCATGAGGGAAGGTGGAGGAGCTGATAAACTTGGTCGAAAGTAAACCAGTTTGGCTTTAACCTAGGACAAAACTAAAGTGAACAAATTTGGAACGGAGAGAGTATTATACTGACAATGCAGACTTAACTACAAATGGAGATGTTATGCGTGCGATCACATTATGGCATTTATAAAATTTAAAACTTTGCTAGTAACAAGGCTTCTAGTCAGAACTCACGTGGGAACTCAAACATCATAGGTTCATTTGCAGTCGGAGCACGCTAAATGGTTCTCCATCAGATTCAAATTAACACTTTAGCTTTATGCTAAGTCAAATTTGTCTATCTTTAACGAAGTCTATAGATAAAAGTAACAACATTACAACATTAAATTAGTTTCATTAAGTCCATCCTGCAATATGTATTGATAATGTATTTATTTGGTATCGTGAAAATTAACAATTTTTTACATCTTGGTTAAAGTTAGAGAGGTTTGACTTAGTACAAAATTAAAGTGAGCAATAATTTTAGATGCAGTCAAAAGGATATTATAGCATTATTTTAATGCATTGGCTCCATCCACGAGGATAAACTACTGCCATTAGCACATGAACAGCAAAATAACGATATTGGGGATCATAAAACAATAATTTGGTTTCCTTGGGCTTAGGATCACACTTTTTTTTTACTCTTACGGTTCAAAATACACATCGTTTTAGAGTTATGCACAAAGATTAAGAAATTAGTTTAAATGATCTTATCATCCTTTGTTATACTATATTGGAAAGAAACATGGCACTTGTGAGCGATATCATTTATTTAGGAAAGGTATGAAAAAAGGGGGGGGGGGAGAGAAGTGGCTTGGATGACTGACATATATTTTGCATGGAAGAAGTTGAGAAGGTTTAAATGGCATTTATTTTGAATCAGAGAGAGTGTATTTTAAGAATCATTTGCACCTATCATCAAATCTGTTGAAGAAAATTGCATTTCAACACAACTCTCACTCTCTATTCCTCTCTCTCTCTCTCTCTCTCTCTCTCTCTCTCTTATCTGCAAGTGATTTGCTTCAAATGTTTAGGCACATGTTAAACCGAACGCATGTGTGTTTCTGTAGTTGTGTTCCTTTCCTGCTTCAGATCTTGAGTTAAGAGTAAGATGGGAATATAATAATAAAAACTGTGGAGTAAGATACTGGCGACTTGTTTATCTCGGTCAGCGTGCGCGCAGATCGAATCCATCTTTGAATTCGCAGGCACCAATGAGGATTTGATCATCCTATACCGATCCCTTTCGTGCAGACTAAGATATGGTGGTGACGATCTGGCATGTGTCATGGAGGTAACTTCAAGGTAAGTAGTGGTACTCATCAAGAAGCACCTAAACACTTACTCATTGTTGTTGTTGTTCTTTACTATCAGTTATACAAGGAGATTACAACTTAACTTGTGTTGTGTAGCAGAACAAAAAAGAGGCAATTTTTGTACAGAAAAGGGGACACGTGTTCAGGTAAAAGGTTCCCATTGATTGAATGGGTGACTCATGAGAAGAATCACAGCCACGAAAGTAATCCAATATCGCCGCCAGAAAGTTCTGCTCCTCGGTACGGAAAATGTCACACTCACTCCATCGAAGCTACCGTTCTATGCGCCTGCGACGAACACAACGTTTGTTTCTTATTTTTAACTTGCCTTATTTGGAAATCCCTTCTTTTTTTTTGAAGGAATTTGGATATCCCTTCTTGATCTCTCAGCATGAATTCAGAGATTACTCTCAACACTCGACAGAACTCCTAAAAAGAAAGTTGTTACTATGTTTAATGACGCAAGGTAGTAGATGATAAGTTTAATGACGCGACGAAAAAAAATTGCATTGACACTCCATGCTTGGATTTGTATGGATGGCCAATTGGCAATTTATTTATATATATACATATATATCACTCCAAGCTAAGTAGAAGCCCACCGTTAGCTTTCTCTCCATGTGTAACTATAACAACTGGTTGCGCTGAAAAAACAAAAGAGCAGTGCTCCCGTAAGGCCGTAACACCCGGCGGAGGCAACGGCCGCGGCGGCATCGAAACGGGCACGGGTTTTCTTCAAGCGGACGCCATGCATCAGCTTCCATGGAGCAACTGAACGCGGCATCGGTAATCCTCCGCCGCCGCGCCCGCGCCTGATACCCGGACTGGCGGCACGGCGCGCGTGATGGTCACGCCGGGCAGCGCGCGGGACGATGAGGCATTCGCGGCGACGGCCTGAAGCCAGCTGCCCGGGCTGACCTCTGCTGCTTGCTTGCTTGCTCGCTCGCTCAACAGCTCAAGCCTCTCGTGCTCGTGCTATATATATCAGGAGCAGGTGAGCTCGTTGGAGTGACAGGAAATGGTTGGAGGTTTCAGTGGAGTGGACTGATCACTTGCTGTTCGTGGCGTTGTTCTTGCTCTGTCAGAACACAGAAGGTGTGCAGATACTCATGGAGTCTCCGCGATCGCGCGGGCTTGCGAGGTTTTTCAGGCAGGTCCATGCCCTCTTCCTCAAGAACCTCTCCTTCCAGGTAACGAATTCTCGGCGCCAAGCCGACATGGATGGACCAAACCATGGTTAAAACACTTTTTTTTTCCTTCAAAGAATCACAAATTTCGTTGGTTTCATCAGACAATTAACTCTTTAGCTCACTGATGCTGTTCTTGAACTGGACACGCTCTGGTGCTCGCAGAGGAGGAACGCGAGGACGAACGCCGCCATCGCCGCGTTCCCGGTGCTGCTCTGCGCGCTCCTCGTCTCCATCCAGCACGTGGTGGACAGCGAGCTGGAGCGGCCACCGTGGCGGTGCGGCTGCGCCGGCGGCGAGTGCGGCATCCAGCACTCCACGCCCATCCAGGCGCTCAGCTGCGCGGTGCCCGTGCCGCCGAGGTGGCCGGCGCTGGTGCAGGTGCCGGACCCCGAGGCGCGCGCCCTGACGCGCCTGCACCGGCGGCCGTGCAACGCGTCGGAGAACTGCCCCGCCACCGTGCTCCTCACTGGCCAGAACCGCCAGCTTGCCGAAGGTACAGAGCACACGTGTGTGTCCGTGTCAGAATTTTCTTGGAAATCTCGTGCATATTTGGGTGCTTATTGCTCTGTTCTTGCTGAATTTTTGGCAGTCCTCGGAAGGTTGCTGTTCCCACCTGTCCCTGTACAGTACGCCCTGGTGCCTGATGCTTCAAATTCCTCGGACTATCTGGATGAGTTCTCAAGTGTAGTCCCAGTAAGTTGCTTGATCAATCAGTATTTTCATTCGACGCATTTTTCGCGAAAGCTTTTGTAAATTTTTCTGCTCGGTTATGATGGAAGAAATAGCTCTGAATTCCTCCTTTCAGGGTTCAAACTCGCTGCCGGCACATGTGCTGTTCATTGAACCGAGTCTAGTTCCACCACAAGGGACCTTTTATGTGCTCCAACCACAGTGCCTATTGGATTCACGCAATATTTCAGGAAACTTTGATGGGATCCCACTGGAATCAGGTAAATTTTATTATTGTACAGTTGTGGAAGTAGTAGAATGCACAATGTAGGTTTACATGCATGCATTTTGTTGTTTATGCAAATTGTTGCATGTAAAACAACTTCCTTCAGTCCAGTATTCTCTGTGATACGGAACAGAAATGCAGTGTGTTCAAGCTTTGCCGCTGTGGTGCGATAATCCGTCAGTGATAAACCATCATATGTTTAAGGGTTATAAGGGTGGAAATAAGAGAAGAAGATCAAACGAGTTCCTTGCTGGTAGCCTCATCTGAATTCAGTTATATGTTTTTTTTTAATTGTGACAATACAGTGGAGCTATAATGTTAAGTTGACCAAAATATTTTTTGTAGGTTATGACTTCCTAGATACGAGCAAGAGGCACTTCCATGTATATGTTTGGTATAATTCCAGCTTCAGCAGGGATAATGGACACCATTCAATGACAGTTTTGCGTGTTGCACGGTTGGTTAATATGGTACTTATACTTGCCAACATTTTTTTTTCTGTTAACTTTGGAGCAAGAAATAGCTTACTGAATTAAAATTGTTCTTAATAAAATATGGTTGCATGACTGGCGTACTGCATCAAAAATGATGCATTGTTTACAATAGCTCTGTGCCTCTGTCTGTCATCCACTCTTCTGGTTTTCATTGCCCTATGAGCTATGCTTTCTGCCAATTGTTTACAGCTTCTGTTCCATACAATAACTTTTGAATTTTCCTATCTTTATGTTATTATGGTAGGTTGAAACATACACTATACATCTGAGTACTAATTATGTGTTCCATTGTAGGCATCCACTGCATATTTGAACCTTTTTGGAGGACAAAATGTGGAAATGCGCCTTGAATATTTGAAAGAAATGCCCAAAGCTGCTACGCCAATGAGGCTGGATCTCACCACTCTTCTAGATGCACTATTCTTCACCTGGACGGTTCAACTCCTACTTCCAGTAAGTTTATTCAAATTTTTCCATGATGACTTACAGAGCTCTAGTGGAAGAGCTAAATAAGACCAAGACCAACGATGATCACCGACTATCTCAAATCTTTTATAGGTAATATTGACATATCTTGTTTACGAGAAGGAGCAGAGACTAAGATTAATGATGAAGATGCATGGGCTGAAGGATGCACCTTATTGGCTGATATCTTATGCCTATTTCTTATCACTTTCAACAGCTTACATGTTCTTCTTCATGATCTCTGGGTTCGCTATAGGTACCAACTAATCATGCATTACTGAATTTTTTGGGTTCTCTACAAGCCAATATGATAGTAATTTGTAATTAGTAAAGCATGCAGAGAACTCGCCTTGGTTTTGCAGGGTTAGATATCTTCAGACTGAATAGCTACAGCATACAATCTCTGTTCTACTTCATATGTCTCAACCTGCAGATCGTGCTTGCTTTTCTTCTGGCATCTTTCTTCTCCTCTGTCAAGATAGCTACTGGTCAGTAATTGAAAATTGCATTCTTTAAATAAAAAATTATATGGCTCTTTGGATGGTCTAATCTGGGTTGATATTTCTTCTTTTTGCGTTACAGTAATTGGTTACATATATGTCTTTGGCTCTAGTCTTCTTGGTGAAGCTCTTTTGAAGATATTCATTGAGGATGCTACCTTCCCAAGTAACATTTACAGTTCTTCTGAACAAAGAAATTCTGCAAAATAAAGCTTCAATTGGCATCACAAACTATTGTTTCATTTGGTTAGGGATGTGGCTTGTAATAATGGAGCTTGTTCCTGGGTTCTCTCTCTACCGGGGAGTATACGAGCTTTCTGAGTATGCTGCTGCAGGAAGAAATATGGGAAAGCCTGGGATGAGATGGGCAGACTTGAACGACCCCGTAAACGGGATGAAAGATGCTTTTATCCTAATGTCTACTGAATGGATAATTCTTCTTCTTGTGGCATTTTTACTGGATCATAGACCTGAATGGCAGCCTCTATTTCTCTTTGGATTTCTATCAACAAAACATTCCTCACCTTCAGAGAAACCAAACAAATTGAAGAGGGGATCCAGGAAGGTCCATGTTGATATGACAAAGCCTGATGTGTTCCTAGAGGTTAGTGAAGCATATAAGTGATATATTCAACGGAGAGACTTTTTCTGAATTTCTACTATTAAATTTACTTTTAGCGCAAGTTGGTGAAACGATTATTGAAGGATATGGACATGAAGAATATGATCATCTGCCATAATCTAAAGAAAGTGTACCCTGGAAAGAATGGTAACCCAGACAAGCATGCTGTTAGAGGATTGTCGCTAGCTTTGCGCAAAGGGCAGTGTTTTGGGATGCTCGGTCCCAATGGGGCAGGGAAGACATCCTTCATAAACATGGTAAATAATACTTCCTAGTATTCCTATGTACGTCTTTGCTGCAATTTGAGTCTTGGGGACTGATGTTTATGCTGAGGATCTTATGTTTTTGGAGAAACAGGATGATGCTCTGTTTTCTGACAAACAGAGCGATCCTATCATTATCAGTGCTTCAGCTTCTTTCTTCATAGTGCAACAATAAAAAAATTGTTTATACATTGCATATGGGATGCATGTGCAGATGATCGGCCTTCTGAAACCGACTTATGGAACTGCTTACATTCATGGAATGGATTTGAGGACAGATATGAATGAAATATATGCAAATATCGGCGTATGTCCACAGCATGAGTATGATCACAACAGACTTTGTCAGTGGTGAAATTTTTGTCTGTGATGTAATGCTAACCAAATTATATGTTCATTGTGTGCGCAGCTTGCTTTGGGAGACTCTGACAGGAAGAGAGCACCTGATGTTCTATGGCCGAATGAAGAATCTCACAGGTGCAGCTCTAACACAGGTAGTTTGAAACCATGAACTAAAATAATGTTCGTAATCTACAATCTAGCTATCTTATATGCATGTCAAATTATAATGTTTAAGAGTAGGTCATCTGAACATTATTGCACGTAACGCAATCACTAGAATCTTTTTCTGTTTGATCGTGATATGCATTCCCTCATCCAGGCAGTAGAAGACTCCCTGAAGAGTGTAAATCTGTTCCACAGCGGTTTTGGCGACAAATCTGTAAGCAAGTACAGTGGTGGCATGAAGAGAAGGCTCAGCGTCGCCATCGCCCTCATCGGCAATCCTAAAGTACTCCAATATGTCATCGTAGCTCCAGTTCATTCATTTCCTTTCCACATCCACACCCACAGACACCACCCTAAAGGCCGCTGATTTTCTTTTTCAGAAGTAGTAATTATTATGAAATTTATTATCCGTAGGTTGTTTACATGGATGAACCGAGTACCGGGCTCGACTCGAGGTCGAGGAACGATCTATGGAGCATCATCAAGCGAGCAAAGAAGGATTGCGCCATCATTCTTACTAGTAATCCTTCTATTATTTGTGTTCCGCATATGATTCTATATTGAGCTGTATGCACCGACCAATTATACCGAAAAGGCTAAGGTACGTTCACGCACCGGATGTTTTCAGCGCATTCCATGGAGGAGGCCGAGGAGTTGTGTGACCGCATCGGCATCTTCATCAATGGAAACTTCCACTGCATTGGAACCCCAAAGGAGGTATGCGCAGTCATCGATCGATCAGCAGAATAAAAAGAAAATGCTAGAAGTCATCTAATATAGATTCTTATTTTCAAGAAAGATTGTTGCAGCATGAACCTGACTATAACATTTTGGCAACGTAGCTGAAGGCGAGGTACGGCGGCACACGGATCCTGACGATCACGACGGCGCCGGAGCACGAGGCGGCGGCGGAGCGGCTGCTGGTGAGCCATCTCTCGCCGGGGTGCGCGACAAGGATCTACGGTGTGTCGGGCACGCAGAAGTTCTTACTGCCCCGGCAGGAGGTGGCGCTGGGACGCGTGTTCGGCGCGGTGGAGGCGGCGCGGCGCTCGTTCCCGGTGCTGGGCTGGGGCGTGGCGGACGCGACGCTGGAGGACGTGTTCGTCAGGGTGGCCAAGGAGGCCCGGGCGTTCGACGTGCTATCGTAGTGAGTGCGTGAGTGAGTAGTGGCCGGCTGGTTCGCCGGCGTAGGCTGTAGCTTGGTGTGAGGTTTTCCTTTCCTTAGGGTTGAGATTTGGAATGTGTACAGATTTTCTCAGTGGAATGGGGTGATGGTAAGTTTTTAGTCTTTTACAGGAAATACACAAGTACCATCTTAAGGTTTACCAACTTAAGTAGATTTGGAAAAGCAAAATCAATCCCACTATTTTTGGAGGGACCCCTTGGCAGCTTTCAGCAAAAGTTTTTCCATCAACATTCAATACTAGAAAAAGATACGCTCCGACACTTCTAATACTTCTCCCTTTCCCCAATAATTATTGGATTGTCCCAATATTTCACCCTAACTCTCCTCAAATTAAAGGAGAATTTTAACTCTCCCAATATTTTAGTTGTATTAGGATGAGATTATTGGGAACTGTAAAGCTAGCATCTCCCCCAATATTCCATGAAGATGGTACTGGGATATCCCAATAATACATTACTGGGAGATATTTATTGGAGAACTACTAGGATGCTACGATGTCTTAGTGTGAACAACATACTTCTTGTTTCCTACTTTTTTATTTCGAAGTTGTGGTTCCCAATTTCTATCTTTCCCCCTTTCCTCTTGAGTTCAATTCCCTCCACAGCACACCAACAAAAGCTAAGAGGATGCCTTGCAAATAGTGCTACTTCTGTCATCACCATGCAAATAATTGCCCCCTCCCCTATGTGGCAAAAAAAGGCTACCAACCTAACCGAAGCTGATAGTTCATGGAATTTTCATGTGTGGATGGGTCTCTAGGATCTAGATTGGTAGAGTCCAGCAGGTTCCAAGTACTCTCCTGCTGTCCGTGTTGAAACATTCGGCACGTACGGTGGTGATACCTGCCCAGATACCATACTCCACTCCATGGAGAACAAACTTGCCCGAGCATGACACACTGTTTCGTCGGGAGGCATGCAACGCGCTCTTTCTCCCTCATCCCAGTTCCCCAGCTGAACCGGAGGTAAACGCGACGCGTCTCGGCCGTTGTCATCTATCTCTTCAGCCGCCGCGCCCGGCCGTTTCAATTCCTTGCTTTTTCCGGGCATGGTAACAACGGCCCCCGGCAAACCGCGAGACGCGTCTTTCTTTTTCCGGGGAGCATGAAAGATGATTGCGTTCCCCGGGCAAACGCCTCTTGGCAAGTTCCGGGCAGAAACGAGCTACGGCGTTGTGCTCCGCGTAGCGGACGGAGAAACTTGGAAGCAGATCGAGGATGGCGGTGAGGGAGGCAGGAGCGACGCCAACCACGTTCGTTCCGGTCACACGCCTCAAAGCTGAAGAATGTGCGGTGGATCAGTGTTGGATAAACTACTCATCCTTCTTCGGTGGACAAGATGAGAAACCGCAACATGAGAGAAAAAGGGGGGAAGCGTAACGTCAGGTTTTATTGTGAAACTTGAAGTTAGGAACGCGTCATAAAACCGGGCACATGACCATGATAAGAGCGGTTCACATGCGGATGTTATTCATAGCACGTGCGATGAGCTGCCGTACATCGCATATGTCTACCGTAGAAAATTTTGTCCACTCAACACTTTTTGTGTGGAGCGTTATAGGACTAGGGTTATCTCTTCTTAACATGTTCATCACATGGAGCGTCATGCATCAATCTCATTCCTTGTGTTATTCGACGTGCACAAATTGTTGTACCTACTGCATCTCTAGCGTCCTTCCCAGTTGTCCATATATTTTAACCATAAAAGTTGTTCAGCAAATTTAGAATTGCAGTTTGGTACAGCTTCAAATACATTGCCACGTCGACGTCAAGTCACCATAGACTGCATACCTTGTCTATTGAGATGGTTGCGCTTTTGGAGGCGCACAAATTATTGAACCCACTATATTATCTTTTATCGTCTCTCATGCACATCTCAATCACCAAATCGTCTGAAACACCTATTGAGACTCCACCCCTATCATACCCAAGGTTTTAGATCTCCGGCCAAGCTATAGCTGTTTGAGAGAGATTTAGTTAAAGTTTTTTCATATACAACTTAGCCTTTAGTTGCCGCTATAGCCCGCTATAGTCTATTTTTGGACATAGATAGCTAAATGTCTTAGCCGACTATTTGAAATATTAGTCATATCCCATGGACCACCACCTTCACGCCAGCTTGGGAGCCAGCGTGTCCGTTAATTTTGGCGTTTTTATTAAATTTGACCAATGTTTATCCTAGTTTGGCAGTTTTGATCAATAAATTCGACCAATCTTTAGTTCGTGCCACAGGTTAAGACAGCTACCTCATCCGGCAACTGCTGGCACCCAATATTAGCTTGGCTTCAATGTATTTACGCGTAATATGTATAGCTTTTGCTGTGACTAGAAAAAACTACATTTCGATATTGTAATATATAATATTTCGATAACAAATTTGTCATACCAAATAGTTTGGTCAACAACGGTATCTTAGCTCCCACTTCCCATGTGCTTCGAGTAAATATAAACCAACAGCAGCGTGAAAAGGATATCTCAGTCCATCAATAGATAGACGAGTCACTAAGCTAGTGGTTTGCAAAATCTCATAGCCTCTGTGCTTAGACGGGAAATCGGATTTTATGTGCAGGTAGAGTTTGGTTGTTAGCCTTGTGCCACTCACGCCAATCTTTTCCGTTGCTCTTATAAAAAAAAAACTTTTCCGTTGCTAGATTATGCGCTTCAGGTACAATAAATAACACCAAGATTGAGCTCTTTGGTTCTACCATCCCATCTTCTAGATTTATTATACCTTTACTCCAAATTCATTTAGTGGCTATTCAAATTTAGGAGTCTGAATTCCATATTTCAAAACTACCACGGTTAAATTATGGATTTGGGGTCACATATAGAAATCCAGTTTTCCTTAGTCCACAGTATCAAACACGACATGATTTAGGGGGTGTTTGAATCCTAAGATCTACAATTTAGCCCCGTGACATTATAGATTTCGATAGCCATTAGAAGGACTAAACATGAGCTAATTATAAAACTAATTGTAGAAGCATAGTGCTAATTCGCGAAACGAATCTATTAGACCTAATTAATTCATAATTAGCATATATTTACTGTAGCATCATATGAACTAATTATGAATTAATTAGGCTTAATAGGTACGTTTCGCGAATTAGTCCAGAGGTTATGCAATTAGTTTTATCATTAATTTACATTTAATACTTCTAGATAGCAACTAAATATTCGATATGACAGGACTAAAATTTAGCTGCCGGATCCAGATAAGATCTTAATTCCGTATTTTATCTTAATTTGATTTTGAGCCCTGGAATTTCAAGATCTCGCACGAACGAAACCTATGTCCCCTACAGCAACCGTCCGATGCAAACCAGCCCATTGCAAAGAAAAATACCCCCGGTCAAACATCCTCATCATCATCCGCGATCCTAAACAAAAGCCAAACGGAAAACAAACGAAAGAAAAAGGGATATTTTTGCTTTTGGCCCCGGTGGCCCGGTTCCAGCCAGAGAAGCCGAGCACGGCAGCCCAGCCGGCGGCAGCACACGGGAACCGGAGACACGAGCGATTCCGTCCCAAATCCATTGCCGTCCTCCTCCCGAAAACCCCAATCGACCCTTCCCTCTCAGACGCGCAGCGATTCCGCCATAAATACCGGTTGATCGAGGGCGGGAGAGAGCGCACTCGACGGAGCACCGCGCGGAGGAACGAGGCCAAGCCCTTCGTCCGTTTCCGTCTGCGCCTGGGGGGGATCCTTCCTCCGGAGGAAGAAGGTAACTAAACCGCCGCCGCGTCCCCCCTCTCCTCACTCTCTCCCTGCTAACCCCTAGCCAGTTAACATCGGCGACGCCGGCCGCCGCGGCCGGGTAGGCGACCCCGCCCCTCGGTTTCCTGTGATCTGGGGCGCATTTGTCCGGTAATTTCTAGTGCGCTGGACGGGTTACGGTCTTGCGGAGGAATTTCTTTTCCTTTTTCGTGGCTGGTTTCTTGGGGATTTCTCCCCATTGGGATGCGTTTCTTGGAAACCTCGCCGGCCCTCTGCTCCTTCCGCTCCGTCCACTTCAGGCAACAATAATGTTTGTGTGGCGGCTCCCAAGCTGGTGATTTGCGGCTGCTTCTTCGGATTCGACCCCTGTTCTTGTCCTGCGGGCCTTGTGGTGGTGGTGTGGCCGCGGCTTAGAACCAGCCTTGCTGTCTCCGTGGCCTCAACGAAGTGAGCGGGCAAATCTGCGGCGCCGGCGTGCGCTGATTGTCCTTAGCATTCCACGTTGTTCACTGTTCAGGCACGGCTTCGAAGTTTTCAAGTGTTCTAGTCAAGCACGCATTTTTAAATATTTTTTCAGATGTAGTTCAATGCTACCCTTTTCTTTTGGTGCCCACCTCCGAAGCTTATAATTAATTGCTTGGTTGCTGGGCACCGTTGGGAACTTTCCACTGGCCTTGGATGCACAGATAAGATTGGCCAGCAAGTGGCAGCACGTCCCGTTCTTGTTTAGTTGTATATCCTGTTCTTGTTTAATTGTCGTAGGGAAGATACGCACTGGCTGGGGCCATGGAAGATTGCGACGTGCTTATCACTAGTCGTTCGCTAAGCCTTGTGGGTTTCTGCATTGACTTCTGACCAAAAATGAGTCGTTGGAGGCATCATGTTGATTTGTCCACACCTGTGCTGCCACCAATTTCCAGCTTTGGTTCTCTTGCCTTGCTCGCTGGCATCTGGCCATTTGTATGATGTATCCACCTCACACGTCCTTCCATGTATCCACTTGTCTTTACAGCCTCAACTATATATGCGTTGTTGGTCTACCTCCTGTAGAGAAAGAAAGCCCTGGAGCTGATAAACCTTGCATCTCCTCATTGAGCTTGTCGACATATATATAGGTTCTTGTTCTTGTTTTACCTCTCTCGTTCCATAGTTCATCTTGGTGCTATGCTAGTTAATTTTTCTTTCAGTGGCTATCTTTTCTGTGGAATTGATATTTTAGAGTTCATTCCATTGTGCTTCTTTGGAGTCTGGCAAGAAGAATTCAGTAGATTTAAGGACATGGCTGTCTCTATCAGCAGAAATTGTTGCTGAGTTCATGGCACATAATGGAATGTTTTGTGGGCATGATCAATATATTGTTTCTGATACTGTGTCCTTGCTTAAAGTTGCAATTGGCTAAGTCTTCAGTATGAATGAGTTTAGTCAATCAATGCTTCCCAGCATACATTTATTGTGGCTCATTAATTTTAGTCCAGTGATGCTATCTATTATTGATAAGTATCCAGCTGTTTGTATGGCACTGAAAGTAAAGTTCTCATCCACTATATTAATTGGAGAAGTCACACGCCATCTGTGAGCCAAGTCAAGATTGTGCAGATATGTTGAGATGCTAGTATTTGTTCTTTAGCAGATGACTTTAGTAAAATCCACTGTTCCTTTGTAGATAAGACATGGGTCAAGCACTTGGTTTGGTTCAAGTGGATCAATCGACAGTAGCCATCAAGGAATCTTTTGGAAAGTTTGATGAGATCCTAGGACCTGGGTGCCACTTCTTGCCATGGTGCATAGGGAAGCAAATTGCTGGGTACCTTTCACTGCGTGTTCAGCAGCTTGATGTCCGCTGCGAAACAAAGACAAAGGTTTCCAAACTCTTTTATCTTTTTTTGCTTTATAATTTATAATTTGCTAAATCATTACCATGCGTTGGCAAAAAAAGTTCTGCATTATGTTGAATTTATCTTTTGCATGTTATAGTTGTTTTTCTTCTGTTATCTTTCTTATACTGAATGGCATGTTGTGAATAATATGTAGGATAATGTCTTCGTCAATGTTGTGGCATCTGTGCAATACCGTGCCCTTGCGGACAAGGCGTCTGATGCTTTTTACAGGCTTACTAACACCAGGGAGCAGATCCAGTCATATGTCTTTGATGGTAAGGCTGCTACTTATTTCAATCTGCAAAATTCATTATTCCACGTACACATCTTTATCCAATGTTCCTTTTATTCCTGGTCTCGTTCTATAGTAGTCACCTGCAAATTGTTGGTTATATTTCTTTTTGCCTTCAGTCCTCCCTTTCAATGTTAATAGAACTCTTTTCCTCATGTTCAGTCATCAGGGCTAGTGTTCCTAAGATGAACTTGGATGATGCATTTGAGCAGAAGAATGAAATCGCTAAAGCTGTGGAAGATGAACTTGAAAAGGTGTGTGTTCATCATTTGTTGCTCTTCTAGAATGTGGATTTTTTTTGCTAACCCTTTTATTCACTATATAGGCAATGTCAATGTATGGATATGAGATTGTGCAGACTCTGATTGTTGATATTGAGCCTGATGAGCATGTGAAGAGAGCCATGAATGAGATCAATGCAGGCAAGTTCCCCACATTTCTTGTCCATAGTTAAATATGAACAGCATATTTAATTTTTTTTGCCAACTTAGCATTTGAGCAATACGCATTGCAAATTAATACGTATGCTTCATTTAGAGTGGCATGACCTTAAGACTGGTGCAGCTTCCTGAAAGCTGTCATCAAGATGACACGTAACTATGTTATGTGCAGTAGTACATCAATATTGTACATGTTTATCTAGATGTATATATATGCAAAATTAATCAATCATCTTCTTGGTTGGCATTGTCATCAAGTAACTGCAGAATGTTTTCAATCACAAATCTCCTGGGCTTGGGTTTCTATATCTGAGGACAAAGTTTAATTTGTTGGTGATGAGCAAACTTGTTTAAATTGATGCACTTACTGAGTGCAAATTCAGAAACTTTAACTGCAGAATCTGCTTTATTCATATAATGGTTCCGGAAGATAGGTTGTTAGTTCATTATGACGTCATGGTACATCTTGTATGACGCATCTCTGTTTGCAGTATTTCTGAACTGTTCTTGTCGTTTAATGAAATAGCTGCTAGAATGAGGGTGGCTGCCAATGAGAAAGCTGAAGCGGAGAAGATCCTGCAGATCAAGAGAGCTGAAGGTGATGCAGAATCCAAGTACTTGGCAGGTCTGGGTATTGCAAGGCAGCGCCAGGCTATAGTGGATGGGCTGAGAGACAGCGTTCTCGCCTTCTCTGAGAATGTCCCTGGGACCTCCGCCAAGGATGTCATGGACATGGTCCTGGTGACCCAGTACTTTGACACCATGAAGGAGATTGGGGCATCTTCCAAGTCCTCTTCGGTCTTCATCCCTCATGGACCTGCCGCCGTGAAGGACATCGCAGCGCAGATAAGGGATGGACAGCTCCAGGCCAGGATGCTGTGAGGAGAGCACTGGAAAAAAAATGCACGCTTTGAACATTCCCGTCAGTAAAGAAGTCCAAGAGCCCCTATAAATATCTAGATAATTGAGTAAAAGTTAGGGATATGGTAGCAATGTGAGTACTCGCACTCCAGTACAGCTTGTTCATTCTATGTATCACGTATGTTTATTATCTAGATGGATGCTATGTAGGACTGCGTGGATTGTGCCAGGAAAGGATAAAGACCTGTTTGTTACTGTAAACGTTCGTCATGTCATCGTACTGTTTGGAACTACCTACCTCTTTAAGTTTTGAAGCCCGAGCAAAGTCCTTCCTCAAGCTATTTTGTGCTGCCCTGGTATCCTGTTGTGGTGAATGAGCAAATATATGTCCATTTTCCAAGCCCAGATTAAGCACTGGAACCTATGTGAGCTTATTCATTATCTGTGTGATTCCTGATGCTAGCGCACATAAAATGCTTGATGAAATTCGATGGGTTGCATAGCTTGCATTTGCAGTACTCCGTTTCAACCAAGTATGCAAAAAAAAGGAAAAAAAGAAAGAAAGGTGCTTGAGATAGTTGGGCAGCTTCTTTGCTGTGCAACCCATTCATTTCATTCAAGAATCATTGTGCGACAACAAAACAAGTCCGCTGACTGAACACAACATCATCATACTAATCTTGGTTTCGGTAATGACCAAGATAGTATACACAGTTCATTTGTTGTCAAAAATTGAAACAGAGTTTTCCCCTGTTCCTACTTTCTTTTTCTTTTTTGAAAGATATGTTGCTGGTTTCTTTCATCCAGTGAAAATACACACATGCATCCTACGAAGGCATATGCCTCACGGTGAAACTTGCTCATGTGTCATCTACTCATCTGCTGCCTGAGCTAAATTCTAGATTTTAATTCACGCAGATGTATTTTCAGTACCCGATGTGTTTCTTCTTACTTTTCCTTATACCCAGATTTTTCTAGTTTTCTTAAGAGTAAATAACCAGGCCCCTTGGTAGATTTGAAAGCGGGCTGTGGCTATTTACCGTGTATTTCGCTGATTCCATCGTGCACGATTACAGTTTCCTCCTTACTGTAGCACTAAAACACCATGGTAGCAGAATTTAACGTAGCAAGCGCACAAGATGCAGAACTAAGATCAGTTTTAGTGCATGATTTTATTACACAGTTACCAAGACTGAGAATTTGATAAGCCGAGTCAGAGGAGTGTCATGGTGATAAATCCCTTCTCTCATCCCATACTCTCTGTCCTCTCTCCTTATATTTACTCTACCATATCAGCAAATTTACTAATATGGCACAACATTTAATACCAATAGATCTCCTTATAAAATCCTACTGAGGTCTGAGGCTGACCTAATAAGTTCATTCAGTGATGCAAAACCTTGCACAGCAGGTCTAATCTCCAAACGTCCAAACATGAAACAACCAAGGTCCGGAACCACAAGGCATCTGCATCGTCGACATTCGAATAAAAAACACATCAAAATTGCGCTCTGGATGAACCGAAGTTGGATCTGTTGGGTGCTGGCGGGGGACGGCCCACCCTCTTCATGTCAGGCGTGCGTGAGCCGAACAGTCCCTGGCGCCCGGCTCGTTCCGGCCGGCCCATTTAGGGTCCGTTTGGTTGGGGAGCCAAGTTGAATGGAACGGTTCTATTTTTTGTTTGGTTGGAGAGTGCGCTGGAGTAGAACCATTCCATTCTGTGTTTGGTTGGAGAGCTAGGTGAGTGAAGTTACCTCCTCCTTTATTGGGGGTGAGGTTACCACCGTAACATAATATGCAATATAAACTGAGTTTCAACATGACATAATATGCAATATAATTAACTGAGTTTCAACGTGACATAATATGCAATATAATTAACCGAGTTTCAACATAACATAATAACTCATGACATACATGAGTTCAAATCAATCGAAATAACACATACATGGGTTCAAATCAACCGAAATAACACATACATGAGTTCAAATCAACCGAAATAACACATACATGAGTTCAAATCAACCGAAATAACTAAACTAACAAACATAAGGGCAGCAGCCGCCATGACAGAAACCATAACCATAAGCTAGAAGTTCTCAGTCACGAAACTCGAAAACCACGATAGCTTCCAATCGGATGGTAGATTCACAAAAGCATGGGCATCATTGGGATGCCTAACCAAGTACTGATATATCGAGTCTTGTGGTGAAGCTCAAAACCTGGGAGACTGTCCACGGCTTCGAACAAACCATGTGGTAAAGCACTGCTTGCTTGCGCTATTGCCTTTGCTAGCGTTTGGGTGCCACACTGAAATGCTTCAACCAAGCCATCAGTCTTTCTCCCGGTATCATCAATAGTCTTGGCTCTCTTAGCTGGTCTAGCTGATGAAGATGTATCATCATTAACAACACTTTTATCAATACCATGGTTCAGCCCATCATTTTCTGCAGTGGCATCACCCCCATGGCTCACACCTTTACTTCTATCAGTCCCAATTGGGTCATTGTAGCTCTTTGGATACTGACCGGTAGCGATGCTATTGTCAAAGATTGTAGCTAGAAAATCATAGTATGGAAGAGGCTTGTTCAAATATTCATCATCAGCTTTATTTTTTGGATCCTAACAGCGAATGCAACACAAATTAAGTACAATACCTAGCATATAGTGATATCAAATAGAAAAGGCAAGTGAAATTCGTACCGCCATATGTCCTTTGTAGTGCTCATGATCTAGAGAGACAATGAATTCATCTTCATCCCAAAGAGCAGCACTCAAATTCTTAAGATAGTTGATCCTAGCGTACTTCTTCTTCCATGTCTTCAAGTGATTACTAACTTGATCACCTGTTCTTGTGAGTTTAAAATGATCGTTGAGAGCCTTAGCACAAGCGTTGAGATGAACTTTCTTGAAGCCGGTGGAGGTTTTAGTGCCATCAGCTACAATATTAGTAAGAAAGGTGAGTACAAATATGGACTGAGTTGGAGTCCATTGACACAGTCCACTAGCAGCTTTTGCACCGCTTGCCTCCGTGTCCATCCCCTACATTATAAATCATGACATCAAATACATTAAATTCAGGAAGATAGTTTGCCAAAGCACATGTCCATATTGCATCAAGTTTGCCAAAGTACATGTCCATATTTCGACGTCTTACAAGTGTACATGTACATACGAATAAAAGATACATGTTCATACGAATAAAAGATACATGTCCATACAAGTGAAGGCACATTAAAAGAAATACATAACTATCATATATTGTTTGCATGATAGTCTGCCCACATGGCATTGGCAAGTTCCTGCCTGAAGTTAACCATAAAGGCATGCTCTGCTGCTTGTCCACGAGAAGATGTATGATGATTAATGGTAGCCAATTCCTCACTCGTATCAATGATAAAGTCATCACCTCCATCTTGTATAACCCAGTTGTGAATAATACAACAAGCAACCATAATTTCTACTTGTGTAGAGAAGGGAAAGAATGGTGTGGCATCATCAAGAATTTTAAATCTCCTCTTCAACGAACCAAATGCCCGCTCAACAGTGACTCTCAACGATGAGTGCCTATAATTGAATAATTCCTTCTTATTTTGCACAGGATTGTTGCCCCACTCGTTCAAGTGGTACCGAACACCACGAAAAGGGGGTAGAAATCCAGGTTTGGCTCCATATCCAGCATCAACTAGGTAGAACTTGCCTAGCATACAAGGGATATGTATGTAAGCTATGCTAGGTATTAAATTTCATAACTAAAATAATGAGCTACACAAGTTTTATTTTACCTTGTGGAACACGAAGACTATTTTCCCTCTCTAAAACATCCCGTAAGACTAGAGCATCATGGGCTGTCCCCTCCCAATCGGCCAACACAAATGTGAATCAAAGATTAAAATCTACAGCTGCCATGATATTTTGAGTAGGATAACTCTTTCTACCACGAAAGGAAGCCTCCTTGTGTTTAGGAACAGAGGCCCGCACGTGTGTGCCATAATTTGCTCCAATACAATCCTATTATACAATTAGAATGGAAATAATATCAGAAATTACAATCTGAACTCCACCCTTAAAATGAAGGGGAGATAGGCCTCACACCTTAAAGTAAGGATCCCATCTTGGGTTTCCTGCAATTTTAGCTGGAGTTGATATCGATGGTGGTGTAATGAAGTCGTTTCGTAGCTCTCCAATAGCGTGCATTACTTTGTTGAAATACCGACTAACAGTTTCACCGGACCTATCAAAATTGGTGCCAACTAACCTATTTTGAACATTGTGACCTACTGTGTTTAAAAACATTGCAACCTGCCGCTCAACACACAAATGTATGGTGTCTTGCAAAAGGCCCCGGTCCCTAAAAAGCTTACAAAATCGGAAAAAAGATGCTCTATTAAGTCTAAGCATATTGACACAAGTTACATCATTCTTCCATATCTTATTATTCAGATACTCAATTCTCATTCTATCCCTCTCCTCAATTGGAGCATAGGTAATTGGTTCTACAGATTCATGGCATTTTCTTTTTCTAGATTGAATAATCATGGCCATCATTGAAAGTAACGTATACGCTGCAGCTGTGTAAATGAAAAGTTGTGGGGGGGGGGGGGGGAGGGGGCGCCGCAGTGGAGGGGAGGGAGAGTCGCTCACCTGCAGAGGGGAGAGGAGCGGGCGGTGATGGGCAGCGGGGCTCGAGCGCGTGTGGAAGGCGAGCGCTCGCGTCCGCTCGTTTTTACCGAGCGGGCTCGTTCCGGATCTATGGGGAATATTCCCCTGCGGGAGCGGTTCCGCTCCACAGTTCTTCAACCAAACGCGTGCAAAAATGGAACCGTTCTACTCCGTTCACCCTCATTCCGCCAACCAAATACACGGTTAAGCTTCCTGCCCGGCGGTTTGGCCAGGTTGGTCTAATGCATCTGACATTTCGTAGGAACATGCTTCATAAATGCTCAATTAATCCCTCATTCTAATTAAACATCATATATTTAAGAACAAAGGGATATGTGTTTTTTACATTAATATGTAATTGCATGTGCATGCCCATGGTCCATTTATTTTACTTCTGCAGGTTGGCCTATAATTGGTTTTCTAATTTTTCGTTTGTCATGGTACCTCTTTAGCCAGTCCACTCTCCTAGTTTTACTTTGCTACCACTTCTACTGAAAAGAATGTGAAATGTAACCCATTAAGTGTTTGTGAGCTGCCATGACATAATGTTTCCGACACACGACAAAAACAAAAGCAATTACTAAAGGTCTTCACAATTGATTAGCTAGTAGGATCATGTTTGAGAAAAGCCCGCTCAACTACACTCTTAGAATCAACATATAGACACTTTTATGCCTATATAGTCGGTTCATGTTTGTAGCTGGCTAGAAAATGCTTCTCTGGCCCAAGACGCTTAAGGCTTTAAACTTCGTCCATTAGCGGTCAACCACTGCCATCACCCGCTTGTCGCCGGTGGTGCAGCTGCACCAGTGGCTGCCGTCCCCTCAAGCTCGACGAGTCGAGCCACAATCGCCTGCTTCTTCGCCTTAAGGTCGTCAATTTTGGCATCGAGTTTCTCCAACTTTGCTATCAGCTTGGTCGCGTCAGAGATGCCCGCAACATTCTCCTTCTCTTTGCTCTTCTCCTCCTCCTTCTTTGGCTTCTTCGCTTTCTTCTCCTTCACCGGTTTCGCCTCTCCAGCGTGATCCTTGTGGAATGTCATGCATTATTCGAAGGCACAGTAAAAATACGCAATGTTTGCCATGATCTTGCATTGGTGCCATACAGGTCTTCTGTTTATTGCAGGCTTAAGGGGAAAATGTTACCACTAATTACCTTATGTTCTTTCTCCTCCGTTTTCTTGGGGTGAGTTGCATCTTCTGCTTCCATCTGAATTGTAGGGCTGAGATCAGGGTGCAACGTTCACGATATTAGTTAGGAGCCCAGAAGGACAGGAATATAAATTGATCACGCCTTGTCTTTTCCATGAACAAAAGCATGCTGTTTCTGAAAAAACAGGGAAAGTGAAGAGTATAGGAAATGAATGATAGCTTTGCCTTTACCAATGTAGCAAGGGTCAGTTTTTCGTTACCCTTCCCTTTGCAGAGTAAGTTGCAATTAATCGATCTGTGAAAGGGTAACAAGCAGGAAAGTAATCAAGATTTATACAAATCGAACTGTGATCAAGGGCAGAAGATCTATAATTAGGATTTTCTTATTATGTATGGATGTATTTGGGCATGAAAGTGCGGGGACAAGAGTGAACGTCTCGCCGAACGTAATAAGAATACCCACGTGCACGTTTTAACATAAACTATACTATCTTTCGGACAAAAATAGTGCATGCTTCGTTTTCATATAGTATGTAGGACTAAATAAAGAATTGAAACTGCTAGCAACTTCGATCCATTTTTCCTTCTGCCAGGGTGAAGCTTGGGCTCGCCATGCCATGCCATAGCTATTTCCATTTCTCTTGAGCTCAAGTTTTTTTTGAATGGTCATGGGGGGAGAGCATCCCCACCTGAATTGTATTCAAATGATGTGGCAGACCACAAATCAAAGATCTCATTTTTAGAAAAAAAATAAGACAAAATCCTACAATGCTCAGTTAATTTAGGAAAACCAGGCTAAAATCCTAATAATAACCTACCTAGCTAAACTAGACCTCATACAATACACTCTAGCACAAGGGCAAATTGTGGCATAACCACGGATATATAATAACACCATGTCCTAGCACAAGGACGAAGTTGCGGCTTAACCGCGAATAGCACAACCACGCTAAGCCCAACCTCCAAATTGTAGCAGCAACTACAGCACCGCACCACCTGCAACGCCATGAGCTTGATGGCTGAGATTCATCTTGAGGCCCTGGCACCATGCACAAGATCAAGGTGCCCATCTCCGAGACAATGCCTCCAACAAGAACTTGACGTCAAGACGCCAACATTGCTCGACCCGGTGGAGCCGGATCTTGATTTTCACCTGGAGAAAGCAAGGCTACCAAGAGAATCCGTGGAGGTTCTTAGACAACGCCTCCAGCAAGAGGGGTGATGTCTAAGGACGCCACCGCCGAGGGCCTTACCTTGAGCTAGACATAGCTTTCATCCGGAACATGCACCAAAACAAGCATACGAAGGAGACTCACACACAACCAAGCTAGCGCCAACCGGCCCACACTGTCATCCCGACCACCGCAGACAGCCATGAGGTAGCTGCTGCCCGCAGATCCACAAGGAGCAGCGGGACCGGAGGGGGAGTGTAGATCCATGGCCGATTCAGCCCCCACGCGGGTCAATGAAGAGAACAGCAGGGCCGGAGGGGGTTGGGCACCAAATCTAGCCTTGGTGATGCCAGATCTGGCCGCCCGCGGCCTTGAGGGCTGCGTAGCCGCCGCCACCGCGTCCTGCTATGGCCATGGCTGCCACCGAGCTCGAGCGAGGAAGACCGGGGAGGCGGATACGCTGGTGGCAACGAAGGGCAAGTGGGTTTGTAGGCTGGCGGCGTGCGATTCCGCTGCGACACCCAGTAGGACGATGCAACTTCGCAGAACGTGGAAACTCGTGGCCTGCCTTCCCACCGCAAGGAGCCACATCATGTCAAATCAACCAGGGGATCAATGGATCCGGCAAAGTGCTTGCCGGATCTAACAAAAATCGGGCCTCACGACCAGCTCCGGCCTGCAGCGGTGAGGAGCGCCGCCGGAAGAGGAAGGTGAGGGGGGCGAGCAGGCACACATCAGGGTAGAGGAGACCTCGCCACGGCCGTCCTTGCATCCGCACGGACTTCCGACGGCGTGCTCGAGCGGAGGTGAAGTCGGGAGGGAGCAGTGCGGGCAGCGGCGAGGTACAGCGCGGGGTCCGCCCGAGCCGCTCGAGCGGGCGACGTGGGGGTTGGGGGACCTACGAGCTGGTTGTGACTTCTTGAGCTCAAGTTTGTAGCTAGAGCCTTGACGTGTGTTTGGTCATGTGTTGTTGCCCGCTTAGCTTGTCCAGTGTTGCTTCGACCATTGTAACACTATCTTATTCTTAATGAATTGAAATACACGCCATGTTCTCAGAAAAAATAACTTACATGTATTCGAAAGCAACAAACTAATATTGCCATACCTGACCTCCCTCACCACCTGGCGTCACCCCGGATCTCTCCACCAAAGCTCCACAACGTCAAGTCGAGCCGTCCCGTCCAGAGCTCCTCATTGCCAGATCTAGTGTAGGAGAGCGGGAAGAGGAGGGACCCAAACCATGCCCTGGAGTCCATCACGGCATCCGCGATGTAATGCCCTCAAGTCATTTCTATTAAGGGGTTATGGCGATATCTCCGCGAAAATACTATAGCATCACTATAGCACCGCTACATGCCGCTATTTGAAATATTGGTTTTAGAACATTACGGTTTTAAATATGCTATTTTGACCGGTAGTATCTTCTATACAATAATTGATTTCAAATAGAAAAATTACATATTATAATAATAGTTCGTTTCACGTTGAATTTAGCAACATCATTTTTATGGTATTAACTTTTATGAATTTTTTCATACTGATAGTCAAAATTAGAAATATTTAACTCAAATAAAACAAATCTAAAAATGACTGGAGTAGCAATGCTATGTGTTGTTATACATTACGGGCTGCGACTTCATTTTTGGTGGGACCCAGCATAAGGGCGATATGGTATTATACACTACTGATGCCCTTAGGGCTACATTCTTTCTGCACCTAGCAACGTGGGACCGAGACGGGGGAGCTGGAAAGAAGAGGCGGCAGCGGCGGTCCGACAAGAGTCGTTAGGACGGGTAGTGCGATTAATGATGATCACTCTACTGTTGTTAATATGTACTCTTACTGATTTGTTATTAATACGAGGCTCCAGGAATCTGAAACTAAGGGCCTGTTTGTTTGGGCTTATAGATTATACTATCCAGCTTATTTGGTAGCTTATATAATCTAGCTTATTTTTTCTGGATTAAATAAGCTGAGTCTTGCTGTTTGTTTGCCTAGCTTATTTGGGCCCAGCTTATTTGTCCTAGACGTGTAAAGACAATAATACCCTTTGGTACTAGACTTATTCATTTGCTTACTATTTTCACAACATTAGCAGTTTTAAATCACCACCACAAACTTTTTAATATAGAATCAAATAAGTAGAAATATTTCATACAAGTTTTTTGTCCAAACTAAAGTACTAAAAATAAAATTACAGCTTCAATAATGCTAAATAAAATTACATTCTCCTAGCAAATAGTGCATTGGCAATTTCATCACGAAAACTATTCATAGCTCCCTCCTCATCTCCCAATTGGCTTTCACTAGCTGAGTGACTTGATGGAATGGGCATGTAGTTCTCATCTTGATCACAACGATCAAACTCTTCATCGGCCATTTTACTATCTCGAATGAAATTATGTAGAGCCATACATGCATGTATTATTTTTGATTGCTTCAACATCGGATAGCTTGGCAAGTCCAACAAAATTCTCCACTTCATCTTTAAGACTCCAAAAGAACGCTCAATGTGATTACGAAGAGAGGAGTGCAATTGGTTGAATACCTCCTTTTTTCCGGATGCACGTGGCCCCGCTCTAAATTCCGGCACATGATATTTCACCCCTTTGTATGGAGCAAGATAGCCCTTTTGGTTCGGATACCCCGAGTCCACAAGGTAAAATTTTCCTACAAATTTTCAAAAAATTGTGAGACACAATTTCATGCAAGTACATAATTTAAATGGGTGATGAAATAATCGTACTGGGTGGAGGATGTGGGAAGATAGTGCCATACTTGCGTAAAGCATCATTGAATACTCTCATATCATGCACCGATCCGGGCCATCCGGCAACAACAAAAGTAAACCTCATATCGAAGTCACATATAGCTAAAACATTCTGAGTCGGATATCCATGACGACCCACATGTTGGACAACTTTTGAGGAGGGTACAACAACTGGAATGTGAGTACCATCTATTGCCCCTATACAATTGTTGAAATGAGGTGCAAATCGAGGTTTAAGCAATTTTTGATGCGGAGATGTAAAGTCTCGATCTATAGGCTTCACCACCTCTTTTGCCATGCGGTATACACAATCTAACACTTCAGTGAATTTTCTACTAATGGTTTCTTTGGACCTTTTAAAACGATTTTTCACTTGAACAAATGATTGAGGCGCCCCAATAGTCCATAGAAACATTGCTAAAGCTTCAATAGATATCATTTTGCTACTAGATGTCAAACCATAAGATGACACTAACAACTCATGTAAACTATCAAATAATTGTCTACTCATCCTAAACATGTCATAGCAGTCTTTTGGATCATCAAGGGTTCTCACAACCCACTCATAACCAGTCATAGCAGGTTGTTTTCTAGCACTTTTGTTCAAGTAGTTTTCAGTATAAAACATACCAATTCCTGCTGCAACTGCTTGAAACTTGTTCAAAGTATCAAGTCGGTTGAGTGCCACAGTCATACACATATCGTCCTCATCATCACTTGAACAAACATCCATCTACCAAAATAAGAAGCAGTCCATGAATAAAGGAGTACATAAAGCAGCATACTAAATTCAGTCTAGCATAATAAAATTCAGTCTACCATAAATAAAGTTCATTCTACCAAAATAAAATTTAGTCTAGCATAATTAGGTTTGTGTTATCGAATGACCAATCAGCTTTGTCGTAAAGTTCTTTCTACTCATTTTTACAACATACATAAAAGTGTAGATTAGAAATATTAAATAGCACACACAGAAATCATATACTCATAATACAATCGTTAATATTGGATAAGCAATATACCGTGTTGGCATGAGATGTCGCCTCAACATCATCATCACCATGGCCTTCATGCAGCTGGGACTCAAGGTTCAAGTCAACATTGTTTGTACAGGAGCGTGGAGCCCTGTAGGATTGAGAGCTCGAAGACTGACCACGTCCACGCCCACGAACAGAACGAGAAGCCTCTTGTGAACTCTGTGATGCACGCTTTCCACGTCCGCGCCCTTTTCCCGATGGTGGGAGTCCATCTGCAGCAGCTTGTTTCAGCTCTAGAAGAAGCAGAAAAAGGTATATAACACTACAGTATCGCCCAAACAAATATAAGCTCCGCTGGTTTTATCTTTAATTTTCAGGCAGATCGAATGGCTAGTTTAATGCACAATGTATGTTTGCCCCCGAGGGGATACGATCAGAAGTTAACGTGAACGTACTGAAGAAATGCACATCGATACTGAATATGTCTCACCTACTAGCTCGGTCCAAACGCAAATTAAAACGGGAGCTGCAAGCTGTTGACTAATTGCACTGGCTCACACGAACCTGGATCGCTGCTGGCCGCGCCGCCATCCACGCCGGTAGCCACGGCGCGCCTCTTGCCGGCGGCCACGGCGCTCCTCTGGCCGGCAGCCGTGCCCCCATCCAGGGTGGCAGCCGCGCCCCCATCCTGGCCGGCAGCTGCGCCGCGCCCCAGGCCAGAGGCCGTGCTGCGCCCGAGCCTGCCGCGCCCCGCGACCCCGCTCGGCGTGCTGCGCGCCAGGCCACCGGCCGGGCCTCGCCGGACACCTCCACTGCCGAGCCTCGGGCCACCTCCGCGCCCCAAGACACCATTGCTGTTGGGGTCGTCTTCCTCCTCCGCCCCAACACCATTTGGGGTCCAATCGAAGATGAGCTCACGCTGTAGACTACTACGGTGCTCCAGAGCTTGAGAGAGAGAGTCCTCCGCGTCGTGGTCTTCCATGGGGGGCGCTAGGATGGAGTGGCGGCTAGGGTTTGAAGGTCAGGGAGAGAGGGGCGCGTGGGGAGGGGAGAAGGGAGCGAGCCAGAGAGAGGGGCGCGTGGGGAGCCAGCCAGGAAGAGGGGCGCGTGGGGAGGGGAGGGGATCCAATGGCAATTGCGGGTAATTTGCTCCTCTTTACCATGGGTAGTGGGTCTTTTGGTAGAAATAAGTTGAAATAAGCTCCACTTGAGTAGCTTATGAGATTGTGGTGTTTTTGGCTCTAGATTATATAATCTGAGCAAATAAGCTGCCTGTTTGTTTCCTTTACAGCTTATTTAAGTTGGTTGGTATAATCTACAGCTTATTTAAGCTCAAACAAACAGGCCCTAAATTAATCCGCAAAAAATCTGAAAAGCGAGGCCTCCCGCCCAAATGACCGATGCGCTTCATGATTGATGAAATTAAAGAGCCGCCAGCCCGCCCCACACCACCGCCAGCGACTCACTACTCGTCGTCGCAGGCAATGGCGGGCTCGCCGGCGCAGTTCCGTGGCCAGGCGCGCCTCCCGCGCTCCGCGGCCCCGCTCCACTACGGCCTCCGCCTCCGCCCGGACCTCGCCGCGTGCACCTTCTCGGGCGCCGCGGCCGTCGACGTCGCGGTGCGCGCGCCCACCCGGTTCCTCGTCCTCAACGCCGCCGAGCTCGACGTCGACCGCGCCTCCATACGCTTCCGGGTAAGCAGGCCGGGGCCGTCCTCGTCTCGTCTTGCTTCGCGCGCAAGGCCGATCCATCGATCGAGTCTCTCTGATGTTGCTGCTACGATGGCATGGGGGTTGGGGTTGCAGGATTTGGTGCCGTCTGAGGTGGTCCAGTTCGAGGAGGACGAGATCCTGGTCATCGGGTTCGACCGGGAGCTGCCTGCCGGCGAGGGCGTGCTAACCATGGAGTTCACCGGGACTCTCAACGATCGGATGAGGGGATTCTACAGGAGGTACGCACTCTGCCTTTTTTACTAGTACAAGTTTTCTTGTGCATGCAAGGTCGGGAATGGATGGACTGACTCCAATTATTTGTAGTTGGCTATGTCTAGGTTTTTAGTTTGAGTTGCGAAAAATTAAATGTGGGTTGGACCCAATCATGCAATACGTGTAAAAATAATTGAAATAAATAATCGGGCTGGGCCAAGCCCGCCCAAAATTTTTTAGTCCGGAAAAACAGGCGCCACGCCCGAAATATGTTGCAAGGTGGGCACGAGACGTGCGGCAACCTAGGCTCGATCCTGGGCTGTTAACACGTAATTCTAAACTGCACTGTAGATCTTGTTTTATATAGGAGTACAGCGTATGAAGAATATTGTAATACCAAATGTGCATGATCTTACTATTTTTCGATATAAAATGGCCACTCATTTTATTGAATTCTGGTTGAATTTTCTTCAGCACATACGTGTACAATGGAGAGTCAAGAAACATGGCGGTTACACAGTTTGAAGCCGCTGATGCACGGCGGTGCTTTCCGTGTTGGGATGAACCTGCATTTAAGTTCATTAACATTCTATTCATATTTTCTAAACAATGTTTCGATACATTACCGAACATGAGAATAAACAAGAGAATTCAGTTTCTAGATATAGCTCAAAACACCCACTAATGCTACTTCTTTAATAGAAATTTTAAAATATATAATTTTCCATCTAAAATCACTTATTAATTATTCTGGTACATGTCTTTTTCAGGCTAAGTTTAAGATAACACTAGAAGTTCCATCTGACCTGGTAGCATTGTCCAGCATGCCAGTGGTTAAGGAGACAGTCAGCGGATCTATCAAGACCGTTTATTGTTAACTTAATTAGGAACCAAAGTTCGTGTGTACACTCAAATTGGCAAGACCAATCAAGGAAAGTTTGCGCTAGATGTTGCTGTGAAGTCACTGGATCTATATAAAGAGTAAGCTTTCAAATTTACATTTTTTACATATTGTGAGTGACCAAACAGGACAGAACCTTTTTTTCAGTAATTCGAATTGTAAATGGATGGGCACTGGGATCAGAACCGCTGATGGCAATTTTCTTTCCAGTTATTTTGCCACTCCTTATCCGCTACCTAAGTTGGATATGATTGCTATTCCGGATTTTGCTACTGGCGCCATGGAGAACTATGGGTTAGTCACTTACCGTGATACAGCTTTGCTATATGATGAGCTATTATCATCAGCATCCAACAAACAACAGGTTAGGGATACAATTGAATCAAATTCATTTATTTCATTGTCTGTTGCATATAGTATCTCTTTTTGCGCCCTTAATATCTTCTTTATTTAGGTAGCAATCACTGTTGCACATGAGTTGGCTCACCAGTGGTTTGGCAATCTTGTGACCATGGAATGGTGGACTCACTTGTGGCTAAATGAGGGTTTTGCTTCCTGGGTAATCAATTCTGCCACCATTATTGAGCAATTATACCAATAACCCATTACTGTGCGACCTTAATTCCTTATGAGTAAGTCCTATGTTTCCACAGGTAAGCTATTTAGCAGTAGATTCTTTGTTTCCTGAGTGGAATAACTGGACGCAATTCCTTGATGAGACGACCTCTGGCCTCACACTGGATGCACTTGCTGAGTCTCATCCTATCGAGGTATTCTTCTTTATTGGCCCATTTCCAGTTGATGAAAATGGTTCCTGTCCAATTTAAACACCTATATCTGCACGCTTTCCTAATAGCAATGGAATTAAGTGTGCAGATATAGGTAACATCTCAGACTAAACCCCAGCTGTCTTTCTCATCTCTCCACTACTGACATCTTCTTCAGTGGTGTTGTTTCATCTCTCGACTGGCAATATCCTGTGTTGTATTCTTCCCAAAGATCTATATCCCATCTGCCACTCGGATGGCTGATGCTTATTATATTGTTATTTTAGAGGAATTGGGCAATGTGTAAATATATTGTCAATTATTGACTTCACAACATTAGCATGTCCATTTGTCTCAGTATTTATTTAAACCAATTGTTCTTTTTGTTCAGGTTGAAGTAAACCATGCCAGTGAAATTGACGCGATTTTTGATTCCATAAGCTATGACAAGGGAGCTTCTGTTATTCGTATGCTACAGAGTTACCTTGGTGCAGAGCGTTTTCAGGTTTGATGCTGTTTCTTCTCCTATGAGTTCTATCATATTATTGTATCTTTGCTAGTTCCAACATTTGATCTTATCCTTTGCTATATATTTCCTTTTATTTATTAACCTGTCAACTACAATGCTACTTATCACCATCTATTCTGTGTTGTGCATCTTAACTAATGGTATCCTAACAAATCTGAAAAACAAATTTCTAAAGGGAATCATAATTATTTACTCTGATGCTAATAATGAACATGTTAAAATTCTTCCTGGTGTACCTTCTTGGCAATAGCTGTGCTAGTTCTATCCTGTTCTTGTATCTTTGCTAGTTTCAACATTGGATCTTATCCTTTGTTATATATTTCCTTTTATTTATTAACCTGTTGACTACAAGGCTACTTGTCACTATCTATTCTGTGTTGTGCATCTTATTAAATCTGTGTTTCTACTTTTATTCTGCTGGTACTGGTACCCACTTTTTTGCAAATATTTACTGTTTCAGAAAGCTTTGGCTTCATATATAAAGAAGTATGCCTACTCAAATGCCAAGACTGAAGACTTATGGGCTGTTCTTGAGGAGGAATCTGGGGAGCCCGTTAAGGATTTGATGACTGCATGGACTAAGCAACAAGGATATCCTGTTATTTATGCAAAACTTAATGGACATGAATTGGAACTTGAACAGGTTTGTTGACATATCTTTAATTTTAACATGTGTCTTCAGTAATATACATGGAGAGCTCAGTATATGTTATGGATATAGCTTGTTTGTTTTCTTTTTCTATTTTGTTTACTATGCCTTAGTTGTTGGTATTTTTTTGTTTTTAGGACCTCTGTTTTCTTGGTAGTAGTTTTTGGGCCATCAAATAGTTTCTTTAGGAGAGAGCATTCAAGCTACCCTAAGCTGAAATTCAGAACAATATTGGCTTCAAACAACAGTATAATGATTAAAGAAAACTGGACCAACCTAGGGGGGATCTAGGCAGTTTTTATAATAAGAATAAATAAGCACCCAAGTTCGCCTTATTATCGATCTTGGTGTGTCTTCAACAATATACATTGAGAGTTCGGTACATTTTTCCATTCCCTTAAGTGGTTGGTGTTGTTGCTGGGACCTCTGTTTTCTTGGTAGTAGTTTTTTGTGCCCGCGCTAGCCTGAGCAGAAATTCACAACAATATTGGTTTCAAACAATAATATAATAATAAAAAAGACCAACATAGGAGGAACTAGGCGGCTTTATAATAAGAAGAAATGGGCACCCAAGTTTGCCACACTATCGATCTTGGGTATCTGGGCATACATCCACACCCTCAACCAACCGAGGCTCAGTTAAAAATAATCTGAAATGGAAGTTAAGTGTTTGCTTCCCTTTCCCTCATTTTTCAGTCATAACTATGTAGAACAGACCGTGAAACCATCAAGGTACATCATGATTCTCAGTCATTTGACCTTGCAATATTTTGTTACCTAGGCATATAAGCTGTGATGTAATGTCCAGAAGGAAGCAATCGTTATGACATCAACTAACAAAATGCATCTGCGATGTTTACATTATACCGAAAGGTTGTTGCTAAATTTTTGTCCCCCAACAGGAACAGTTTCTGTCTGACGGATCGTCTGGTCGTGGCATGTGGATTGTTCCTATAACATCTTGTTTTGGCTCGTACAATGAACAGAAAAAGGTTTTATTGAAAGACAAAACTGATAAGATTCATATTAAAGAATTCACTGCCTCTCAAAGTTCTGACGGAGAGAAGAGTCAAAACATTTGGATCAAATTGAACATTGATCAAACTGGATTCTGTAGGGTGAAGTATGATGATGAACTTGCAGCTGGACTTGTAAATGCCATAAAAGCCAAGAAGCTCTCACTAATGGATAAGATTGGTAAATATCCGTCAAATTTTTGGATCAAATTGAACATTGATCAAACTGGATTCTGTAGGGTGAAGTATGATGATGAACTTGCAGCTGGACTTGTAAATGCCATAAAAGCCAAGAAGCTCTCACTAATGGATAAGATTGGTAAATATCCGTGAAATTTTAGCACTATTGTGTACTTTTTAAAGTTTTTATCCTGACAAGGTGGCGTATTATTCTTGCAGGTATTGTGGAAGACTCATATGCCCTTTCTGTTGCTCGCAAGCAAACACTGACATCATTGCTGCGACTGTTGAATGCTTATCGTGATGAGTCTGATTACACTGTACTTTCACATGTAACATCTGTATGTAAATCTTGCACCTCCAGTAAATTCTTAAACCTTGTATCTCCAATCGATAATGTGGCTTTGGATGTTTCCATTAAGAGTGAAATGCATGCATCCTCATTCTTTCCAGGTATGCTTAAGCATTTCTAAAATATCAGCTGACGCCACCCCTCAGTTGAACAGAGATATCAAACAACTGTTGATCAACCTTCTTCTGCCAGCTGCCATGTATGTCAACAAGCTTCATATTCTACTTGTTTTCACCATCTTTATTTAAGATTGTCCTACTCGTGTCTACCGTGTGCATGTAAACAGGCCGCTAGCGTCGTGTCAATAATTTCTATTACTACAAACATTCTTGCTGCTCCTTTGTGATGGTATTAAAATGCTCTGTATACCTAACATTTCAGAAAATTAGGCTGGGACCCCAAGGATGGCGAGAGCCATCTTGATGTAATGCTTAGATCACTGCTCTTGACTGCCCTGGTCAGACTCGGACATGATGAAACTGTAAACGAAGGAGTTCGGCGTTTCCATATATTCTTTGAAGACCGCAAAACTTCCCTTCTTCCACCAGATACTAGAAAGGTGATAGGCTTGCTGTTTTTCCTTTACATGCCGTTGCAGAACCCTTTGATGTCTAACATGTTACATTCTTCAGGCTGCATACCTTGCTGTGATGAGGACTGTTAGTGCCTCAAACAGATCCGGTTATGATGCCCTCCTCAAAATCTACAGAGAAGCAGCTGAACCACAGGAGAAATCACTTGTCTTAGGTTTGCATACATTTCTTTGACTTCCAGCTTGTACAAGCAACATGGGTTTTTATTATGATGTGGGTTATCCTGAAAATCTTGTCTCTTTTTCTCTAGGCTCCCTGTCTTCATCACCAGATAAAGATATTTTTTTGGAGGCATTGAACTTTATACTTACTGATAAGGTTGACCTCAAACCATTTATTTTTACAGTACCATTATCTTGCAAAATGATTCCAGATAGTTACTGGTTGAAGTATCTTCTTTACAAAACCAATGGGTTGATTGAACCAGTAGGCTTTATGGTCCAACCACTGCCACAAAGATTGGCCTGTTTGAAAAGGTGGTTTTGGGATCCAAATCCTATGGAAAAAGGCGGCTTTGGGATACAAACTTGAACTAAGTCTTATAAATTCCTCCCCTTCCAAACATGACTTATTTTTACAAAACATGGTCTGCACAACTGTATGTACATAATACCTGAATCTAATCTGTTTCTTGTTTATTAGGTACGGAACCAAGATTCATATTATATTCTTGGTGGCATTAGCTTGGAAGGACGTGAAGTTGCATGGGCCTGGCTGAAGGTATGATATAGTTGCAGGACTTCTAAACCAGGTCTTATTGATAATATCCGATAAGATATGCGCATATCTCTGATTCACTTAAAGGTTTGCATCTGCTCTCTTGAGCAATTGGTGTGGCATATCATAAATTGTGTGATGCATCCATTGCTTCCAAAGCAATGTTCTGAATGAACAACCACTTAATATGGTGCATGGTATCCACATGCTGCAGGTTGCATCCATTAGTCCGGTACATTGTAGACTTTAAAGTACCACAGTTGTAGATTTTCTTTTTCAAAACTTCTTATTTTAGCCACTTTAAGTACAAACCTGCTGGTATCTGCCCAATTGTAGAAAAACTGGGATCATGTGTTGAAGACATGGACCACGAGCGAGCTCATATCAGACTTCATCGACTCCATTATTTCACCGGTACACTGGAGAACATTTAGCTTTGTTATTCTCCCCACTACATCACCCATTTAGTAATCTTACCCATTTTTTTAACGTGTGTGTTGTGCATGGTCAGTTCACCTCCGAGGAGAAAGCTTCTGAGGTCTCCGAGTTCTTCGCGGATCGCATCAATCCATCGTTCGAGAGAGTGTTGAAGCAGAGCCTCGAGAGAGTGTGCATCAGTGCAAGGTGGATCGAGACCATCAGGAGCGAGTCCCCCAGCCTTGGTCAGGCAGTGCAGGAGCTGCTGCAGAACCAAGCGTAAACATACGCTCCAAATAGCCGGCCGGCTTCTCCACAGGTCCCTTACTAGCTTTTGGTGAAACCGGTCGCGGTCGGTTAAAATAAAAATAGTTTCAGAAGCTTCAAAACGCCTTCTCTAAAGCTGAAGAAGCCAAAAATAAAGTTGGATTTACTGACTTCTCCTCCCTCTCCAAGTATTAATTATTCCTAAGATTATCCACGTTGTGACTGAGAATCACTTTTGCCAAAAAAAATTAAATATTTTTCAAATGGACTTAAGCTCCATCAATAAAACTAATTCACTATTGAAGTCAAAGCCGGAGTCCTACCAATACAGGCTTAGTGCGATCATCTTAGGGAATCCACACGACAATTGAAAAAGGTTCTTCTGAGCGTGGTTCTAACTTCTGACATTGTATTGTGAGTTGCTTGTAGCGAAAGTTACGCAGCTCTAGTCGCCTCTGGTAACGGCGACATGGCAATGGAGATTGGGCATGGCCACAACAAAGCAGCAAGCGCGGGTGCACCGCAGAGAAGGTTCCGGCCGCAACACACGCATGCGAGGAGCTAGTGTTTGGCTGGCGTTGCCCGTGGAAGCTCATGGATGGGGTGGCATCAGCTTCCATAAACAAGGAGGGCAACTCCATAAAAAATGATTCGTAGAGACGTCCTGTGTTTTTATATAACCCGCTCTTATAAATACAAATGGAGCAGGGTTACTGTAGCAATTCACCCGCATCTGGAAATGTATTTTTAGGGATGGGTGATGGCGTCACCTGTCCCAAAAATGACCACCATTTTTAGGGGTGGGTGACGCCATCACCCGCCCCTACCCTTGAAATGCATTTTTAGGGGCGGATGACGCCACCGGACGCAGGTGATAACATGATTCGGCCCTACAAATAGTCCCACGTAAAAAAAGATTCATATCTTTTTTATATGATCTCGGATAAAGTCAAACTTTATATCAAAATTGTAGAGATTGATGAGACCTACAATTTTATAGTTGATAACATTTTTATTTAAGGTTATTTAATAGTCTAAAAAATTATTATAAATTGTCTAATAGCTATGACTATATAGTATCTCATGCAACTCAAGTCATATTTTGATATTTCCACAATCTTAACCTTTATATACACTGAAATATACTTGATATATTTTTTATCTAAAGTTCATAATAACCATAGTGTAGAAGTTTCACTTGTTTGATTTATTCTGCTATATGTAAAGATTAAAATGAATTTTCGGAATAAAGTAGAAAAATATTTTTGGGGATGGGTGATGGCGTCACCCGCCTCTACAAATCAATTTCAGAGTTAATATAAAAGAATAGCATATAACTCATACAATCATAAGTGACTGTGTACGATGGAGAAGAAAGTACGCGCACGGCTTGAGGTATGGGGTTTGAACCCCGGGTGATGCAAGTGTGCATATTTCATCAAAAAAAATTGCACCTCGATAGTATAGGGGCTTGTGGTGGTGGCTGGTTGGCCGTAATATTTTTTTCTTTTGTTGTTTTTTATTTTTTTTATTTTCTAGAAATTAATTTGTAGGGACGGGTCATGGTATGACCCGCTCCTAAAAGTCGATTTCCAGGGGCGGGTTTCAAGGGCGGACGCACCTGTTCATAAAAATAGCATTAGGTAAAGGCCCGTACAATGCTACGGGCACTTAATTTTTGAATAAAATAAGATAATTTTAAAGAAATATGGTAAGAAGACAATAGATACATTGTCTAAGCCATAAATTTGAGTAGCAAAATATATATTAAAGATAGTGGAAAGAAAGTGTATCCAACAAGCCAAATGTCTTAAACTTCTGATACAATTTTCTAAGAATCATCTAGATAGAGAATGCTATAACAATTCATACTTTCCCATTTGTGAGGCTAATGTAGCGTCTAAGATAATATCGTACAACTTCAGATATGTTGTGCTCATATTGATTTTCCTTGTATGTCAATAGGTATAACAAGAATTTTGTTTGTTGCTTTCAACATATGCAGTTATTGGCAAGCGAGGTGCCGTACAGCTAGGTTGAAACAATTTGGATCCATCGATTTATCCTTCTTTAATGTTTCTTGAATTTTCTCGAGAGTTAAGGCAATCTGGTAAGGCTTGGGGCTTAGCACCCATTCTTTCCTATAAAACAACCACTTCCATTCTAAGTGAGATGAAACAAAACAACTGTTTTATTACTGTTAAGAAAAATTCATATGTAGTGTAGAACAATTGTGGCTTACTTTAAAGCCTCATCATGATCAATTGACATGATATATTCCCAAATTTCGTCCCTTAACTCTTGTTCTCCCAGCGGTATGCTACTGAGTGGAAAGAGCACGTGCTTTCGTCTCTTGCAAGATGAAAGCTAATTTCTGCCTAAAAATCCTATGGTATGATAACATAAAAATTAGTTACACTACTAAAAGCATATGCAAATTTAAATACATACGTAATTTAAATAGAGAGATCTTACTCCAAAGTATTGGCATCAGTCATTGACTTGATGTAGTTTTGAAGCATGGCTATTAGTGTAAAGTACATCTGATTTGTTCCTTTTGCATATTTTGGCAGGCCTATCTATAATTTTAATTTCATCGAAACTCCCTCTCTCACTGTCATCATGCTCAGAATCTAGGCAGCCTTTCCAATTAATTTTAGTCTAAAGTTTTTTATATGATCCTGCCCAGTAGTAATAAGGATTACTGTCAGCTAGCATAAACTCTACATTTCTTTGAGCTGGTTCTGCTGACATGCGCCACACATAATATGCCTTCCCCTCAACAAAGTAAGGGCTCTAAACGATCCACCTCATTATCCTCTATAAGGCTGTCTCCAGCGGTTCGCGGTAAACGGTTCGGTACCCTAAAATCGGAGCATACTGTAGCAAGCGACGACTCCAGCGGTCTTCTCCAAACCGTTCGGTAAAATGGGGGAGGGGGAGAGCATCCCGCACAGAGGGAGCGAGCAGCGCCGTCCTCCATTCGCCTCGCGCTCCAGCGCATCTCCGCCAGCGCCTTCCGCGCGGCCGCGGGAAGAAACTGCCGGGGAGGGGAAAGCGACGGCCGCCGTTGGGTCGCCGGTGGGGGAGGGCCTAGCGGGTGCGGCGGGCCGCGGGCGAGCAGATCTGGAAGAGGGGCGGCGGGGCCAGATCGGCGGGCGTGTCTCGGTCGGCAGCGGCCTTGCGCTGGAGGGCCGCCGGGGGGCGTCTGGGGCCTGCGCACGGGGAGAAGGAAGTCCCGGCCGGCGTCCTCCATCCCCTTCTGCGCGGGCGCAGGAGGAAGCAGCCGAGCGGGGTCCCCGGCGCGCGGCGGATCTGGAGGAGTGCGGCAGTTCGTCCTTCGGGGCCGCGGCGGGAGGGGAAGGCGAGAGTGACTCTGGGCCGTCATCTGCAAAGGGAGGGGGCAGCGGCGAAGAGAGACGAAAGAGGCGGCGGTCGGCACGCGCTCGACGGCGGTTCATCTCCAGATCCGCCGACACCCCGTCTTCCTCGAAGCGGCGCCGGAGGGGAAGGTAAGCTGTTCGATTTCGTTGTTTATTTATTGACTCGAGCAAGCTGCGGGTAGGTTGCTAGCTGGTCGGTATTCAAATCGCCGCCGGCCACCACGGTCGCGGCTGCGGGTTATGGTTGATTCGGGGGTTCTCGGTGCGGGATTGGAAGAGTGGAGGCACGCGGCTCTCATCAGCTGCTTGGGGTTGCTGGTGTGCAGGGTAGGCTAGGTGGCGGATTTCAAGATCGATTTGAGCCGTGTTTGTTTCCTTTCCCCATCTCCTGGTAGTGGATCCTGGTGATTTTGAGCTGGCCGTTCTTCCCCATTTCTTTGCGCACTTGACCCTTCTCGCAAAATTAGGCGCCTCTGGTTTCCTTCTCGATGCCCACATACCGTGATCTGGTTCGACCAAATAGGTGGTCAAGCCTTTCACCATTTTTTTCGTGTTGCTCTTGATGGAAAGGCCACATCGGCTTGTTCCTGGGATTGAAATTCAGACCACGGCCTGGTCAAGACTCATGGGAAATGTAGCCTGTAGGTTATGATTGATCCTTGTACGTGTTTATTCCAGAAGCCAGAACTTTATCCAGAGTTTTCCACGACACATTAAGATACTGTCTGAATTAGAGATCAATTTATATATCATGAATCATATTCTGACCTTTCACTACTTCCCTTGGCCGAGCGCAGGGTTGCCAATTGTTTGCGATGTAGTATATTCTTCCTTTTTCGTGGTGTGTGTTGAGCTTTGGACCCCTGTTCCTTGGCTCAGATGTACTGTAACGACTCCTGTTTCCTCTTAATGAAAAATGTGCTCCGACACAGTCACAAAAAAAGATGTAGCTACTCCATGCATTATACACATGTATGTATGGTGCTGATACTTGCCGCTTCCTTAGTCAAATCTCATCAAGGAATTGTGCATGTCATTTCAAATTATACCTTGCTGTTGGGTCACATGTTTGTGGTCAAGCTATGAATCTTCAGGGGCACATTGGTGAAAGGAATTTGGCACTCATCATGCTGGTGATATCATGATAGCATAAACATAATATCATGCTGACTATACACTGCGTATCTTACTATCTTACATCTGCCCATTGCACTAGCTATTAAGGTTGATCAAGCTTCTTATGTGTTATATGCACTGGTGAATTGCATTGCTTGTTTTTCTAACTTTATTTGTGGCGTGCTATTAATTATCAAAAGTAGATGATTATGTAACTGGGCGCCTATGTTTCAGTTTCAGAAACAGCAGTTGCACCTCAACTTACTTTAACTCTTAACTTTGGCATAGGCATCTGTATATAAATAGTAAAGTAACTATATATTCTTGATTTTGTGGAGTTAAATTCTGTTAGGATTTTTTAGGCTAACGGCAGGGGAGGCCCCTACCCTTTTTTGTATAAAAGGGGAATATACGTACAGGTGGATTACATGAACACTAGGTCCAAAACAGAAAAGCAGAGTACATGTAAAAAATTACTCAGCCAAGCATTTAACAGTAGTAATTATTTTGAATAGGATGAGCAGTTGGTTTGACACTGTGGAGTTACCTGCTTGTTTTCTGATGATTGGGTTATCTTGCATTCCTTTCCCTTTCAGCTAAGCAATTTTTCTATTATGTAGTAGCATTTTTTACGAAATGGTTAAGCTGATTCTTTATAATGCATTAGCAATTTTGCAGTTGTATCTAGGCACTCTTTTAACAATACTTGTGTTGAGCTTGTTGTATCTTTTAGTTTTGCTGTCTTTTTTATGTATTCAGCCTAAAAAGGTAGGTAGGGATCATGCAATAATATTGTTCTAGATGGACAATAATATGGTTCGCAATAGGTACCTTTTTAGATAACCAATAATACTGCATTATGGATAGTTGATGCAGCTGTACCAACAGGCAGATTAGAGTGTGACAGTGTTGGATATTGCCTTAGCCGCTGTCCTGTTGCCTTTTCTTTGCATATTTTTCCCCCTCTTCTTTATTTCATTAATTTCAGAGTGCATCATGTCAAATGTGCTACCCTTCAGTATATTGTTTGCACCACTTACCTTTAGGAAATTTTTGCAAAAACGAGAATTCAGTATGCACATCATATGGCTATGGGTCATACACTTATATTGTAATGATTAAGCAGAACAATGTATTTAAATAGGCTATTTCAACTGAACATTAATCATAAATCTCGTTTGTACTGTAAGTGACACAAGTTTTTGTGCTTTGTGATTTGTAGGGTCATGGACCGCGTGACCAATTACGCCATGCAAGGATGCAGCAACAATGACGAGATAGAGGAGGTTGAAGCTGCTGCCAATGCTGCCTCTCGGCAGCATTGGATGGGATCCTTCCACCCATACGGAATGCCGCCACCAGTACCCCCTTATTTTTACCCTGCTCCACCAACCATGCCGCCTCCAGCAGGACCCCCAATGCAGCAGGTCAGTGAAGGTCCGAGGGTCCGAGGGGGGGACCCCGATGCTGGGAAAAGTGGTCCGAAGGTTAAGCTTCCAAATTTCAATCCCGAAGAAGACGTGAACCTGACAAAGTGGTGGCTAAACATAAGTACTGACCCGGTTGTCAACACCGGGCAGCGGAAAGAAGGGTTTTGGTTACGGATCATGAAAGGGTACAACTCATCTCGAGGGGTTTACCCGGAGAGATCGCAGAAGTCGCTCACGACTCGTTGGGACTACATCAAAGAGTGCTGCACCAAGTTTTCCGAGTTCTACAGTTGCGTTCTGCGTTTGAATCCCAGCGGCATGTCGGACGCAGACAAGGTACTTGACCTGCTTCTCAACTTCTGTACGTTTCACAGATGGACCGTCCTAGGCCTGGATTTTACTTATATACAGATATCCAAATTATACAATTGATACACCTCTTTTTTGTCTATGCTGATCTTGTTCAGACGACGGAGGCAATGGCTCGGTATGCTGCGGCATTGCAGAAGCCTTTCACCCAGATGCACTCCTGGAAGTTGTTGAAGGATGAGCCAAAGTGGGAGGCGTGCATTGGGGCTCACTCCAAGGTACATGTGCTCGACGACGACTCCTCCGATGCAGCAGCTGGCGGTGCCAACGGAGTGGGCGGTGCTGCCGAGTCTGATCCCCCGTCCTCCAGCGGGAGCAAGAGGCCGGCTGGGAGGGATACCACTAAAGCAGCGAGCAAAAAGGCCGCCACATCGTCGTCCTCGTCGGAATACATTTCACAAATGAATGATATGTGGGGCAACAAGCTGTCAATAATAAAGGAGGGTCAGTCTGAGATGGCCACCCACCACGCCACGATGTGTGTGCTGCAGGAGAAGAAGATCACTACGGACAGGGAGCTGCAGGAGAAGAAGATGGCTGCGGAAAGGGAGCTGGAGGAACGTCGTCTGGCGCAGGAGGAACGTCGTCTGGCGCATGAGGATCGTCGGCTGGAGATGGAGCAGAGTCGGGCCGCCAAGGAAGAACGCGCGGAAGAAGAACGTATTCTTAGTATAGATCTCGACAGGTGCTCGCCAGCGCTACGATTGTTCTACAAGCGACAGCAGGATCAGATCCTTGCGAAGTACTCGTTGCCTCCTCCCTGACTGGTATCGCCCTTACCAGCTGATGTTGTCTGTATTATTTGAGAACTTTGTGTACGATTGCGGAACATTGCGTGTATTCCTTATCTTCGAACTATCGTTACATGTTTGAGAACTTTATGTGCTGAGTGTTGTATGAGCAGCGAGAGATATTGTTACATGTTTGAGAACTTTTAGTGCTGCGTGTTGTAAGAACTGCCAAAATTATTGTTTAAATGAACTGTGTGTTGGACTCCATTTAGATTGATGGAAAATATTGCTCTCTGCACATTGTTAACTGTAATGTTAACTTAGGAGTGGTAAGTTGGTCAACGACGAAGAAGAACAGGTGACCCTGCCTTGTTTCAGAGGGTGAAAGAATACTACTGATGGCAACAGACAGATGAGCCTGACATGTTGACCTGTGGTCTTGGCAGCACTAGTAAGTATCGTGCTGCCTGCTAATCAAACGATGTGGTACATGATTAGGCGGGGAATCAAGTGAAGTGAGCCACAACAATGGGTTCTGCAATGGAGATGGCGTGCAGAGTGGGTTCCAACGAGGACGACGACTGAGCTGAGCTCCCCTTCAAAGGTTTGGCACCTTTCTTCACGTCCTTTGCCTTGTTTCTTTCTTCCCTCTCTGGATAAACTGTGCAAATGATAGTTGGAGGCGAGTCCACCTGGAATTTGGATCATACAGTACAGCTCTAGATAGTTGCAAATGATAGTTGGAGGCGAGTCCCAGTCTAAAAGAAAAGCAGTTCAATCTTTTAGAACAAAGAGCGAACGCCCACGGGCTACCGATAAATAACACTAGATTTACGCAATCATTTCCCGTATTTGAATTTAAACTAGCAAATGAATGTAAAATGCAGCAGTTCAACTACTTTCCGGATATAATATTGCAAGTGCAAGGCTCAAGGAAGACACATTGGGCACATTAAATCAGAAACAGAAAGCAAAGCCCAATCTGCATTTTTTTAAAAAAGACAAGTCCAATCTACCTTGTAAACACACATAATAACGACGTGTTGTGTCTTGCTCAATTACAACATCAATAACACAACGAACAAGGGATCGAGACCGTCCATTTATCAGCATGGCAGTCGATCTGTTACTGAGGCTAGAAGGAACTCTTCAATCTAAAGGCCAAATTACAGGCACTCCAAAATTGGACTAAGAAAAATCAAGCTCTAAATATCAGACTAGTTAGCTTGACACCATCATTTGATCGCACGCCTGCAGGGCCTGGTTTGCGTAGTATCTTACATCCACATCAGGGTCCTCGCTGAGCTCAACAAGGCATGGTTTCACAGTCTTCTCCACAACCTGCAGAGTAAGCATTGATGATATTCCCCAATAACATTAATTTCAAATGTATCATCAAAAAACATAGGAACTCACAGATTGATCAAGGATCGGTACAAGCGACTGCAGTACTTTTGCAACATTGAACTTGATGTTAGGAACCCTGAAAATTTAATCCATGTTAGTGAGACCTTGAAAAGATGGGATTTATCCCAGAATGCTCTGGTCACTCACCTGTCCTTTGAGGAATTAATGACAACTGGAAGCAGCTTTTGACAAGTGATTTCTGCACCCATGACAGGGGCCAACAATGAGATAGCTTGCAGAATCGTCATGCGATACAGGTAGTGCGGATTGTTGATCTTTTCCAGCACCTGAAAAATCACACAAGAGAGTTTGTAAGACTGGAAGAAATTCCATGCCATCATAAGAAAGTGAATGCGAATGGCACATATTCCCTATAGTTTGCTATTCATTGCCAGGATAATATGCAGCAGCATGAAATTTGGAGGATGGGCAATTCTTTCAGAGCATACATCGTTACTTTATTTGGCATGACCAAACTTAACTAACATTTGCACACTGAGCTATAATCGAACTTAATTGATATTTACAAAGTTTACAGCACTTGCACATTAACTAATTGGCATCAGTAACATTCACAAGGTAACAAACAAATCAGAGAAAACCTAAGCCAGAGAATTATTGACAATTCTACTGGAATGATAACTTGAGGCATGGAAATGCAAATATCAGGTGTTGAGATAGTAGATAAATAACCTGAGGAATTATATGCTGCATTGCCCACTCTGGACCAAACTCCTCTGCAAGCCGCTTCAAGTTGTTAGCGGCAGCATCTCTGATTGAGAAGACCTGAAATTCAAATGATACAAAACCAGGCAGGCAGGCAGTGTGCAAGCTATTATAAGTTGATAAAAGGTTACAGATGGGAGCACCTTATCACTTCATTGAACCTACAGAATTATGCCCTTTTCTTTTAGGCACGGCTCAAGGTGAATATTGCTTAACTCTACTTATGTGTCTTGTTTGGGAGGAGATATGTTAAGTTCAAGCACATGGAATAGACATTTGTAATACAATCTGAAAAGATATATGAAGCAACCCACTGTGTCAAAGCAATACAGATTTGCCAGGATAAACCTTAAAAAAAAGCTCACTGAGAAACAGCTAAAACTCCAAAACACACACAACATGGGCACAACAGGCCTTGTCCTGCTGCAAGGTGGAGTGGAGTAATGCCACGATTGTTTGCTTCATTTGGATCGGCACCACTGCTGATAAGATACTGTACAATAGCCCGAGATCCCTGACCATGTATTGCAACAAACAGAGGTATTTCACCTGACACGAGCATACGTAAACATTACTTAAGGATGGCCAATGTTTCTCACTGAGACCAATGAAACTGATAAATATTTAGAAGCCTTAGCACGTGGTTAAAGCATATCAAAACAACACCCAAGATGCTATCACATGGTAAGTGCACCATAAGATAAAAAATTAAGAGAGGAACTTTCACCCAAGTTTCTACGTATGTCTCGGCACTAACTAAAAAAATTGTACTTAGCAGATCCATGACTGCATATTCACACACCAGGGGAAACTGGAGGTGCCAATCAAAAGGAGCATTGACAAACCAATCATAGGGAGCAACAGGGATTTCTTTGTTACAGTATTACTAGGCAGTATAAGTAGGCCATTTTATAATTATGTAGTATGAAATCAAGCTTGATATATTCCATAAAACAGTCATAATTGTAAAATTAAAGTCCAGTTGTACATACCTGCTTAGCGCGTGGGGATTGGGGGTCACACATGTGGCACATCGGTCGCACTGGTAACCATCGACCCATGTAGGTTCCAATTATGCACAATTAGATCTGACTGCAGGCGAAAATGGACATCACGATCTCGTAGCCGGTGATGTGCTTGAACAAATGCATGTCGGTCCACCAAGTTCCCCGTTGACAGGTCGACATGCTGCCCGGGATTTTCAAAGCTGGTGTTCGTTGCGCTGTCACCCTCGTCCTCGATGATCATGTTATGCATAATTATGCATGCGGTCATCATATCCCGCACGTCGTCCCTGTCCCATGGATAGGCCGGCCCACGAATCACTGCCCACCGGGCCTGAAGCACACCAAATGCTCTCTCAACATCCTTGCGAGCACCCTCCTGTTTTGCGGCGAAGAGGCGAGTCTTCATCTCCATCGGATGACGGACGGTCTTCACAAATGCGGGCCAGTCTGGGTAGATTCCATCTGCCAGGTAATATCCCATATTGTATGAATGCCCATTGACTGTGAAGTTCACCGGCGTCGAGGTCCCCTGCATGAAGCGGTCAAAGAGACTCGATCTGTGAAGAACGTTGATGTCGTTGCAGCTACCTGGCATTCCAAAGTAAGCGTGCCAAATCCATAGGTTCCTGGACGCCATAGCCTCTAGAATCATAGAAGGTGATTTCCCACGGCCGGTGAACATGCCCTTCCACGATGATGGGCAATTACGCCACGTCCAATGCATGCAGTCTATGCTGCCAAGCATTCCCGGGAATCCCCGTTGTTCACCTTCCTCGACGAGGCGGCGGACATCCTCTTCAGTTGGCGCTCGCAGATAGTATCCACCAAATGCATCGATGACTGCTCGACAGAAATGCTTCAAGGCCTCTTGAGCTGTCGAGGGACCGATACGCACATACTCATCGACCGCATTGGCTGGTAATCCGTAAGCCAGGATGCGAATGGGGGCGATGCACTTCTGCAAGGCAGATATTCCCATAAGGCCTGTGCAGTCCGGACGCTGGATGAAATAAGGATCCACCCTCTGCACCGCGTCGACAATCCGAAGGAACACATGCCGTCGCATACGGAAGCTGCGGAGTCAAAGACAACAAGTATTAGTCCACTCGCCATGAAAACGCAGACAACATTATGTAACACATGCATGCGACGGACCGTTCTCGAAACAGCCGGTCCCCATACACCGGCTGGGGAGCGAAGTAGTCTGCCCATATCCGACGGAAACCATCATGGTGATCACGAGGTACGATTTGGCGAGGCACCCTTTCGCGAGGCAAATGGGGACCCAACATGCACATCGTCATGAGGGTGAAGTCCTCCAGATCGTCTAGCTCCATCTCCATTTCTCGCTGATGTGCTTCTCGCTCCATCTCCGTGTGCTGTAACCACTCGTCGAAGTCCATAGTGCGGGAGGGGCGGCAGAGCTGACTTGAAAATAATGCAATGCTGCAATATTTAAGTAATAAGAACTGATCTATTTGTGTTTAGCTGTCCAAAAACAGAATTCACATCAAGAAAACGCTGTCTAAGAACTTTTGTAACTTTAGGATGTATGTATCCACCAGTTGGATATAGATGCCGGTTTATAACCTTAATTAAAAAATAAAACGATGTCTGAACTATCGCAGTTGATCAGGGAATACATTAACTTATTAAGTCTGTGATTAATAGTAACAACGCACGGCTTGGGTTCTATCGCAAACAAAGGTAATAGTACATCTTAGAACCTACCTACTACTTTTCGTATCTCCCAAGCAGCTAGCCGTACGCTTAGAGCATCTTCAAGAATACCTAAACAATATGAATATAGTCCTAAAAGATAGTTTTGGGATCTTGCCAAAAATTATTCAGAGAAAAAATGCTTCCCACCCAACAGTTCCCAGAAATTGTTCTAAAAACATTTAATAGTTGCCACAACATATATGAAAGTGTCTAGAAACAACACACAGAGAATCTAAGGTGAGATATACCCAAACTATTAAGCAAAGAAGAATCATGCTAATCCATTTCAAAATTTACAAGATCGCATCCAGTACCACCAATCTTGGTTTTTAATTTTACATCTCCGTGCAAATTTCTGGTAAAACCAACTAGAGCACCGGCCAAAATTGTAACTTTGGACACTCCAATTTCAATAACAATAGGGCGGAAGAAATACCTCGTGATGGAACGGAGGAACAATCAGAAAAAATTGAAAGATGACGAGGTCAGAGTGTGGGTAGTGGAGAACTGGAGATAAGCCAGATGGCGAGGAGGATGGAAAGAGAGGCGCAAGTCACGGGCGGGGCGCGGGAGGGCGGGGCGCGGGACGGCGGCGCGCGGGACGGGCGGGGCGCGGGAGGGCGGCGGCGCGCGGGACGGCGGCGAGGCGCGGAGGGGCGGCCGCGCGCGGGACGTCGGCGGGGCGCGGTAGGGCCGGCGGGCGGAGGGGCGCCGGGGGAGGGGCGGCGGGCGGGACGGGCGGCGGCGCGCGGGACGGCGGCGGGGCGCGGGAGGGGCGGCCGCGCGCGGGACGGGCGGCGGGCCGCGGGAGGGCCGGCGGGCGGAGGGGCGCCGGGGGAGGGGCGGCGGCGGGACGGGCGGCGCCGCGCGGGAGGAGGCGCGGCGGGCGGAGGGGCGCGGGAGGAGGGCCGCGGGCGGAGGGGCGCCGGGCGGAGGGGCCGCGGCCGGAGGGGCGCAGGGCGCACGCGGCAGAGGGTGGAGGGGCGCAGGGCGCAGGCGGCAGAGGGCGGAGGGGCGCGGGCTGCTGCGGCAGAGGGGCGCGGGAGGCGGGAGGCGGCGACGGCGCTGGCGGTTGCGGTTGGGGAGAGGGTAGTTGGGAAAAAATAAAAAAAATTGGGATGGTGGGGTATAGAAGATGGAAATAGAGGATGTTGTTGGAGATAAATTTGGTATAGAGAATGAAGTTGAAATGGAGGATGGATATAGAGGATGAGATTTAGGGGATGTCGCTGGAGACAGCCTAATAGCAGCCATTTTCTTACCCTTTTCCAGACAAAATGTGATATTGTAACAATATGATACCTTAGTAAAATAAAATTTTATGTGCAGCAGCAAGAATTGGATATGCATTTAAGCTTTACCTTCTGATCCAAGAAAACAATGTAGAGCCTCTTTCTACCAGGAGCAAACACCTCCACATGGAATTTGTGGAACAATCGGACACACATACCTCGTAGGGTGTAAGGATGCACGTCCTCTAACGTTGCGATGCGTGGCGCCTCAGCTCTCATGTGCTTAGGGACACTGGTCGACTCGTCTCTGTCCTGCCAAACCACCAACCACACATGCACATGAGCAGGGAAGAAAACGTTGCAACACATGCACATGAGCAGAAAGGAATCATATGACGACAACAATAAAACAAGGTATAGCAGGGAAGAAACTTTAAATTGGATAGAGGAGAACACCTCCCGTGCTTACAAACTGCAGGTTCTTGGCTTGTCCTTTCTCTGCCTGAAACTCACATATTTATAGCAGAGGAAGTGAGCTACAGGCAAAAATTGAATTTCCATGGACCAAGGGCGCGCGCGCAAGAGAGAGATAGAGAGGGAGAGGGGGGTGATGCAGCAGGGAGAGAGAGATGATCTGCAGCATATCCACCGGCGCAAGAGAGAGGCAAGCAGTAGGCATCATGGAGCCTGCAGCCTACCGGCCTGGGAAGGGGTGAAATTAGGATGGGATGTGTGGAGAGGAAGGTGCGTCGGGTCAAGGAGGGAAGAGCAGAGGGGGTGCAGAGGACGTAGGGAACAGGATCCATGGCCATAAGCCTTGCTACTGCCGCGACAGCTCAGGACGGGCCCAAGAAGAGATTGCGCGCAAAGGATGCAAAGGGGGGGATCTGCGGGGGAGGATGCAAAGAGATTGCGCGTAGAGGATTTGATGCTGAGCCGGATTTGTTCTCTTCATTTGCTCTCTTAGACTAATCATAATGGGGGTTTCATGGCGAGTTTTATGACATTAATTACTATGACACATCAGCATTTTTAATGATGTGACACTGATTTAATGAGGGAAGAGAAGGAACTAGTTTATCCCCACGACACTCTGCTAACTCGTTTCAAAGACGTTGGAAATGGTGCGAAACGACCACTCTGACCGCCGTTATTTCATGCGGCATCCCGTGCGCCTCCCGCGCTTGCCTCCGGCGCACGCTCTTCCGTGGCGAAATCCCCGCGCGCGCCCTTCCCTCGCGAAATCCGCGCCCTTTCTTCCCTCCCGCCTCTCACCGTGGAGCTCCAAATCTGTCGTTCCAGGTCGCCGAGCCGCGCCGGTGCTCCCCGTCCGTCGCTACCGATCCAGCCCTGTACGCCGTTGTGGTCCGGCCCTGTATGCCGGCGTCTCGTTCTCTTGGCCCGTGCGCTCCCTGCCCATTGTCCGCAGGCTGCCGCCGCCATTTGCGCAGGTCCCTGTCCGCCAGCCGCAGGTCGTCTCTCTCCAGAACCATCGCGATGGAGCCAAGGAAAGAGGTGGAGACAAGCTCAGGACGGCGCCGCTCCTCCGCAGCTGCGAGGCCCCGTGCTGGCGCTTCTGGCCATGACCAGCAGCATGTGCCGGCAACAACATCGCCCCGTTCGCCTCTACTCCAGAGTTGCAAGCAGTGCCTTCTGTAATGCCACATCTGCTGGAGTCACAATATCAGCCACCAAATCCGGCATGGTACTTATGATGAACTCTTCGAATTTTACTTGCTCGTTGATGCTTGGACATGTAGATGGACAAATGACATGTTTGCTTGTTCGGTACTTTGGTCCTGGTGCCGATTAGAACTGAATATCTACAAATGACATGTTTGCTTGTTTGGTCCTGGTTTCAGTTAACGCATACTAGCTGAACTGAAAATCATATTAGTAGTTCAGATTCAGTAGTAGTAACTGAGGCGTCCGTGTATCTATATATTACTTTGGTCCTGGTTTCAGTTAACACAGGCAGCTAGAATCAAAATTGCTTGTCTGATTTTTGAACAGATAGTTATAACGAATATCCACATATTGTTATGTCGGCAGCATGGTGCCGATTAGAACTGAATACTAGCTAGTAGTTCTCATGATCCGTTAGCCATCCAGTACATGGTTGAAGCGACCAATGTGATGTGAATTAGTTCTTTTCTGCATTTCTTTTTTTATGCACTCTGAGTTAGTTCTTTTCTGCATTCCATCTTTTTTTGCTGAACTGGAATTGTAGTGCAAACCCATTTTTTTGTTAACCTAGATGAATATTTGAAGATTGGTGACACAAGTGCACTAGAAGCTTTGAAAAAATTTGTGGAAGGTATTATTGTTGTTTTTGGCAAACGCTATTTGAGGCGTCCTACAGTGGAAGATATTGAACGTTTGCTAAAAGTTGGAGGGAGTAGAGGATTTCCTGGCATGTTGGGGAGCATTGGCTGTATGCACTGGCAATGGGAAAGATGTCCTGTTGGATGGAAGGGTCAATTCACTCGGGGTGATCAAAAAGTACCAACTCTGATTCTTGAAGCTGTGACCTTACATGATCTTTGGATTTGGCATGCATTCTTTGGTGTTGCTGGTTCTAATAATGATATCAATATCCTTCAACAATCATCATTGTTCATCAGAGAACTCCAAGGGCAAACTCCTCGGGTGCAATATACGGTTAATGGGAATCGATACAGCCAAGGTTACTATCTTGCTGATGGAATATACCCGGAATGGCCTATTTTTTTGTTAAGTCAATATCCATGCCTATCGATGAGAAGGATCAAGAATTTGCTAAACATCAAGAAGGTAAAAGAAAGGATATTGAACGAGCATTTGGTGTCCTACAACGTCGATGGTGTATTTTGAAGCGACCAGCTCGTCTACATGATCAAAAACAACTTGAGAACATTATACTAGCTTGCATCATACTTCACAACATGATAGTGGAAGACGGAAAGCAAGAGGATATTGAAGAGAATCTTGATTTGAATGAGGCTGCAAGTTCTACCATTGTCGAAGAACCCGAATTCTCCTTTGGTGAATCCATTCCATTTGAAAGAGTGCTAGAGAATCAAATGGATCTTCAGATCGTTCGGCTCATCTAAAATTAAAGAAGGATTTGGTTGAGCATATTTGGCAAAAATATGGGCGACGTTAAAAGTATCTATCTACTTATAAATATTATATGTAATATATATAAACCTTATCCAAATGAGCTTGCTATCTTTATTTGTCAAACGTTCGTTTCAATTTATGTATGGCAGCACATCGAAAACTATTGTTCTATTGTTTGGCTACAAATATACATACCACACTAGATCAACTAGCATTTAATTACACTGGCTAGCTTTGGAAACAGTGAAATAAAACTCTCCATTGAGGCATAGTGTTTCATTCATCTCCCTAAGCTGATGTGGCATTCTTAGAAATAGGGATATGAAACCCCCCATTGTGGCTTCTTTCTATCTGAGACGCTATAATACTAATCTAAGCATCCAGGGAACTTGCTGAGTATTTTTTTCACAATTATATTCCATGAAGTTGTGTTCTTTCCGGCGATCCATATCTTAAAGGACATGTGAAACAGGTCTTATGTATGTTAAATCCAGAAGATAAGAAACTTTTTTTGAAAAGCAAAGATAAGAAACTTGAGAATGGATTTTTTTTTCTTTGCTTGGGAATTTTGCGATATTGTTTTCATGTTCCAGAGATCCTCGATGTATTACAAACAATGCAGCGGGTATCATGTACAGCCATTCTGGGGCATATCTTTTATAGTACAAAATATTTCATTAACTGTTAGTTTGCTATGTTTAGAAAAGTAAAAAAAGCTCGATATGCAATTACAAA